>NW_028294410.1:0-58000 GCF_964341445.2 Mesoplodon mirus | reverse complement strand
TAGTGCGCCGCCCAGGAAACCCAGCACCCTCGCGTTCGCACCCTAGTCCCTCGCCAGACCACCGACTACCGGCAGGCTCCACTGGCCTGCTCAGCGGCATCCAGGCCCGGAAGCCCTTCCCAGTCCCTCCGTGTATGCCGAGGGCAGGGCAACGCACTGCACACCTCCTGGAGAGAGCTAGGGCCCCTCAGCACTGCAACAGCTACAGGGAACCCGTTCCCTCACGTCCTACTTGTCAAGGAACTCGGCCTCGTTGCCCCTGTCTGAGCTGCACTGAGGAAAAGAACCTGCTTCGCAGGCCTTCTAGGAACCCTTCGCCGAGGGCACCGTACTTTTAGGGGAGAAAGTCAGCTTGCGCTCCTGCTGCCGCTGAAGTACAGTGCTTCTTCCTCTCCCACTGCAGGCCTTTGGTAGAGGCTGAGCCCCGAGAGAGCCTACCTAGGGGCTTCCTTGGATGAGGGAGTGGGCTCCATGCAGAACACCCTGTGAAGAAAAGTGGATTCAGGGAAGGCGCGAGGGTGTAGCGAGTGTCCCTGGGCACTCGCTAGAAAGCACAAGGAGGTGAACTACGTGTTGCCTGGAAGCCGGGGGTCTGAGGGCAGAAGCCCTGTGTTCCCATTTGGAAAGCTCCGTTCCTGCTGCCTTGAAGCTACCTGAATAACGCCGTTTCTGACGGGCCTCTAGGCCCTGGAGGCAGGGCTCGGGAACGAGGAGGCATTTTCTCGGAATACTCAGGGTGCTTCCGGAGCCGGCTTGGGAGCTCATCCCGTCAGGCTGTGGGACTACAGGGAACGGCCCCTTGAGGGCCTGCCTCGAGAAAGGCTTTGAGCCGCCCTGCAGGAACGGAGCATACAGCCAGCTCTTGGAGGTCTTCGTCACCGTGCTGCTTTAGTTGATCGGTGCTGCCCTTTTCAGGACTCCTAGACGCTTCGGGGGTGCACCCTTTTCCCTGCGAAAACCCCCGGCCCCTGGGGGCATGCTGTGCCACACCCAGGCCCCTAGGCCCTTGAGAGAGGGGCCCACTGTGTACGCCGGGGGAAGGGCGACACCCGGCGCTTTGAAAGGGGACGCCTGCGAGTCCTCGGCACTCCAACAGCAAGCATCAGGCACGCCTTTCTAGCCAGTCCACCGGGCCCTGGAAGTTTTCGACATTGACCTTCTCTCAGCTGCGCTGAGGAGATGGTCTGCTTAGCACGCCTTCTGGCACCTCGCTTGGAAAGTCACTCTACTCACGGAGAAAGTCAGCTTGCCCTGGAGTGCAGCGGCAACTACAGCCGAGTTCTTCAGGCAACCCAACACTGCGGTCTTTTGGGAAGAGGCAGACGCTTAGAGGCCTCACGAGAGCCTGCCTTGGTTGAGGCCGTTTGCTCCACGCAGAACACCCTGCGTCAACCAGTGGATTCGGGGGAGGGCCCGCGGTGTACCTTGGGTGGTCTGTGGCCAGGTTACGCTGACTGCCTGTCTGGCTTGAAATGCGGGCCTGAAGGCACAGGCCCCCTCTCCCACTTGGGAAGTTCCCTTGGTCGGGCCTTGCACTCCACGGAGAGACACCCTTTGTGACGGGCCTCCCGTCACGGTCGGCATGGCTCCGGGCAGAAAGGGAGTTCTCTCTCGTAAAACAGGGTACCGTCCAGGGCCTGCTTGGGAGCTCCTGCTGCTCTGCTCTCTACCTACCTGGAGACCGAACGTCAGCCCTTGCCTCGAGGAAAGTCGCTTTCTTGCCCTGCTGAAGCGGAGGCAGGCAGCACTTTCCAAGAGGCCTTCGTCGCACTTCTCCTTTCTTTTCTTCTCGGTTAGTGCGCCGCCCAGGAAACCCAGCACCCTCGCGTTCGCACCCTAGTCCCTCGCCAGACCACCGACTACCGGCAGGCTCCACTGGCCTGCTCAGCGGCATCCAGGCCCGGAAGCCCTTCCCAGTCCCTCCGTGTATGCCGAGGGCAGGGCAACGCACTGCACACCTCCTGGAGAGAGCTAGGGCCCCTCAGCACTGCAACAGCTACAGGGAACCCGTTCCCTCACGTCCTACTTGTCAAGGAACTCGGCCTCGTTGCCCCTGTCTGAGCTGCACTGAGGAAAAGAACCTGCTTCGCAGGCCTTCTAGGAACCCTTCGCCGAGGGCACCGTACTTTTAGGGGAGAAAGTCAGCTTGCGCTCCTGCTGCCGCTGAAGTACAGTGCTTCTTCCTCTCCCACTGCAGGCCTTTGGTAGAGGCTGAGCCCCGAGAGAGCCTACCTAGGGGCTTCCTTGGATGAGGGAGTGGGCTCCATGCAGAACACCCTGTGAAGAAAAGTGGATTCAGGGAAGGCGCGAGGGTGTAGCGAGTGTCCCTGGGCACTCGCTAGAAAGCACAAGGAGGTGAACTACGTGTTGCCTGGAAGCCGGGGGTCTGAGGGCAGAAGCCCTGTGTTCCCATTTGGAAAGCTCCGTTCCTGCTGCCTTGAAGCTACCTGAATAACGCCGTTTCTGACGGGCCTCTAGGCCCTGGAGGCAGGGCTCGGGAACGAGGAGGCATTTTCTCGGAATACTCAGGGTGCTTCCGGAGCCGGCTTGGGAGCTCATCCCGTCAGGCTGTGGGACTACAGGGAACGGCCCCTTGAGGGCCTGCCTCGAGAAAGGCTTTGAGCCGCCCTGCAGGAACGGAGCATACAGCCAGCTCTTGGAGGTCTTCGTCACCGTGCTGCTTTAGTTGATCGGTGCTGCCCTTTTCAGGACTCCTAGACGCTTCGGGGGTGCACCCTTTTCCCTGCGAAAACCCCCGGCCCCTGGGGGCATGCTGTGCCACACCCAGGCCCCTAGGCCCTTGAGAGAGGGGCCCACTGTGTACGCCGGGGGAAGGGCGACACCCGGCGCTTTGAAAGGGGACGCCTGCGAGTCCTCGGCACTCCAACAGCAAGCATCAGGCACGCCTTTCTAGCCAGTCCACCGGGCCCTGGAAGTTTTCGACATTGACCTTCTCTCAGCTGCGCTGAGGAGATGGTCTGCTTAGCACGCCTTCTGGCACCTCGCTTGGAAAGTCACTCTACTCACGGAGAAAGTCAGCTTGCCCTGGAGTGCAGCGGCAACTACAGCCGAGTTCTTCAGGCAACCCAACACTGCGGTCTTTTGGGAAGAGGCAGACGCTTAGAGGCCTCACGAGAGCCTGCCTTGGTTGAGGCCGTTTGCTCCACGCAGAACACCCTGCGTCAACCAGTGGATTCGGGGGAGGGCCCGCGGTGTACCTTGGGTGGTCTGTGGCCAGGTTACGCTGACTGCCTGTCTGGCTTGAAATGCGGGCCTGAAGGCACAGGCCCCCTCTCCCACTTGGGAAGTTCCCTTGGTCGGGCCTTGCACTCCACGGAGAGACACCCTTTGTGACGGGCCTCCCGTCACGGTCGGCATGGCTCCGGGCAGAAAGGGAGTTCTCTCTCGTAAAACAGGGTACCGTCCAGGGCCTGCTTGGGAGCTCCTGCTGCTCTGCTCTCTACCTACCTGGAGACCGAACGTCAGCCCTTGCCTCGAGGAAAGTCGCTTTCTTGCCCTGCTGAAGCGGAGGCAGGCAGCACTTTCCAAGAGGCCTTCGTCGCACTTCTCCTTTCTTTTCTTCTCGGTTAGTGCGCCGCCCAGGAAACCCAGCACCCTCGCGTTCGCACCCTAGTCCCTCGCCAGACCACCGACTACCGGCAGGCTCCACTGGCCTGCTCAGCGGCATCCAGGCCCGGAAGCCCTTCCCAGTCCCTCCGTGTATGCCGAGGGCAGGGCAACGCACTGCACACCTCCTGGAGAGAGCTAGGGCCCCTCAGCACTGCAACAGCTACAGGGAACCCGTTCCCTCACGTCCTACTTGTCAAGGAACTCGGCCTCGTTGCCCCTGTCTGAGCTGCACTGAGGAAAAGAACCTGCTTCGCAGGCCTTCTAGGAACCCTTCGCCGAGGGCACCGTACTTTTAGGGGAGAAAGTCAGCTTGCGCTCCTGCTGCCGCTGAAGTACAGTGCTTCTTCCTCTCCCACTGCAGGCCTTTGGTAGAGGCTGAGCCCCGAGAGAGCCTACCTAGGGGCTTCCTTGGATGAGGGAGTGGGCTCCATGCAGAACACCCTGTGAAGAAAAGTGGATTCAGGGAAGGCGCGAGGGTGTAGCGAGTGTCCCTGGGCACTCGCTAGAAAGCACAAGGAGGTGAACTACGTGTTGCCTGGAAGCCGGGGGTCTGAGGGCAGAAGCCCTGTGTTCCCATTTGGAAAGCTCCGTTCCTGCTGCCTTGAAGCTACCTGAATAACGCCGTTTCTGACGGGCCTCTAGGCCCTGGAGGCAGGGCTCGGGAACGAGGAGGCATTTTCTCGGAATACTCAGGGTGCTTCCGGAGCCGGCTTGGGAGCTCATCCCGTCAGGCTGTGGGACTACAGGGAACGGCCCCTTGAGGGCCTGCCTCGAGAAAGGCTTTGAGCCGCCCTGCAGGAACGGAGCATACAGCCAGCTCTTGGAGGTCTTCGTCACCGTGCTGCTTTAGTTGATCGGTGCTGCCCTTTTCAGGACTCCTAGACGCTTCGGGGGTGCACCCTTTTCCCTGCGAAAACCCCCGGCCCCTGGGGGCATGCTGTGCCACACCCAGGCCCCTAGGCCCTTGAGAGAGGGGCCCACTGTGTACGCCGGGGGAAGGGCGACACCCGGCGCTTTGAAAGGGGACGCCTGCGAGTCCTCGGCACTCCAACAGCAAGCATCAGGCACGCCTTTCTAGCCAGTCCACCGGGCCCTGGAAGTTTTCGACATTGACCTTCTCTCAGCTGCGCTGAGGAGATGGTCTGCTTAGCACGCCTTCTGGCACCTCGCTTGGAAAGTCACTCTACTCACGGAGAAAGTCAGCTTGCCCTGGAGTGCAGCGGCAACTACAGCCGAGTTCTTCAGGCAACCCAACACTGCGGTCTTTTGGGAAGAGGCAGACGCTTAGAGGCCTCACGAGAGCCTGCCTTGGTTGAGGCCGTTTGCTCCACGCAGAACACCCTGCGTCAACCAGTGGATTCGGGGGAGGGCCCGCGGTGTACCTTGGGTGGTCTGTGGCCAGGTTACGCTGACTGCCTGTCTGGCTTGAAATGCGGGCCTGAAGGCACAGGCCCCCTCTCCCACTTGGGAAGTTCCCTTGGTCGGGCCTTGCACTCCACGGAGAGACACCCTTTGTGACGGGCCTCCCGTCACGGTCGGCATGGCTCCGGGCAGAAAGGGAGTTCTCTCTCGTAAAACAGGGTACCGTCCAGGGCCTGCTTGGGAGCTCCTGCTGCTCTGCTCTCTACCTACCTGGAGACCGAACGTCAGCCCTTGCCTCGAGGAAAGTCGCTTTCTTGCCCTGCTGAAGCGGAGGCAGGCAGCACTTTCCAAGAGGCCTTCGTCGCACTTCTCCTTTCTTTTCTTCTCGGTTAGTGCGCCGCCCAGGAAACCCAGCACCCTCGCGTTCGCACCCTAGTCCCTCGCCAGACCACCGACTACCGGCAGGCTCCACTGGCCTGCTCAGCGGCATCCAGGCCCGGAAGCCCTTCCCAGTCCCTCCGTGTATGCCGAGGGCAGGGCAACGCACTGCACACCTCCTGGAGAGAGCTAGGGCCCCTCAGCACTGCAACAGCTACAGGGAACCCGTTCCCTCACGTCCTACTTGTCAAGGAACTCGGCCTCGTTGCCCCTGTCTGAGCTGCACTGAGGAAAAGAACCTGCTTCGCAGGCCTTCTAGGAACCCTTCGCCGAGGGCACCGTACTTTTAGGGGAGAAAGTCAGCTTGCGCTCCTGCTGCCGCTGAAGTACAGTGCTTCTTCCTCTCCCACTGCAGGCCTTTGGTAGAGGCTGAGCCCCGAGAGAGCCTACCTAGGGGCTTCCTTGGATGAGGGAGTGGGCTCCATGCAGAACACCCTGTGAAGAAAAGTGGATTCAGGGAAGGCGCGAGGGTGTAGCGAGTGTCCCTGGGCACTCGCTAGAAAGCACAAGGAGGTGAAGTACGTGTTGCCTGGAAGCCGGGGGTCTGAGGGCAGAAGCCCTGTGTTCCCATTTGGAAAGCTCCGTTCCTGCTGCCTTGAAGCTACCTGAATAACGCCGTTTCTGACGGGCCTCTAGGCCCTGGAGGCAGGGCTCGGGAACGAGGAGGCATTTTCTCGGAATACTCAGGGTGCTTCCGGAGCCGGCTTGGGAGCTCATCCCGTCAGGCTGTGGGACTACAGGGAACGGCCCCTTGAGGGCCTGCCTCGAGAAAGGCTTTGAGCCGCCCTGCAGGAACGGAGCATACAGCCAGCTCTTGGAGGTCTTCGTCACCGTGCTGCTTTAGTTGATCGGTGCTGCCCTTTTCAGGACTCCTAGACGCTTCGGGGGTGCACCCTTTTCCCTGCGAAAACCCCCGGCCCCTGGGGGCATGCTGTGCCACACCCAGGCCCCTAGGCCCTTGAGAGAGGGGCCCACTGTGTACGCCGGGGGAAGGGCGACACCCGGCGCTTTGAAAGGGGACGCCTGCGAGTCCTCGGCACTCCAACAGCAAGCATCAGGCACGCCTTTCTAGCCAGTCCACCGGGCCCTGGAAGTTTTCGACATTGACCTTCTCTCAGCTGCGCTGAGGAGATGGTCTGCTTAGCACGCCTTCTGGCACCTCGCTTGGAAAGTCACTCTACTCACGGAGAAAGTCAGCTTGCCCTGGAGTGCAGCGGCAACTACAGCCGAGTTCTTCAGGCAACCCAACACTGCGGTCTTTTGGGAAGAGGCAGACGCTTAGAGGCCTCACGAGAGCCTGCCTTGGTTGAGGCCGTTTGCTCCACGCAGAACACCCTGCGTCAACCAGTGGATTCGGGGGAGGGCCCGCGGTGTACCTTGGGTGGTCTGTGGCCAGGTTACGCTGACTGCCTGTCTGGCTTGAAATGCGGGCCTGAAGGCACAGGCCCCCTCTCCCACTTGGGAAGTTCCCTTGGTCGGGCCTTGCACTCCACGGAGAGACACCCTTTGTGACGGGCCTCCCGTCACGGTCGGCATGGCTCCGGGCAGAAAGGGAGTTCTCTCTCGTAAAACAGGGTACCGTCCAGGGCCTGCTTGGGAGCTCCTGCTGCTCTGCTCTCTACCTACCTGGAGACCGAACGTCAGCCCTTGCCTCGAGGAAAGTCGCTTTCTTGCCCTGCTGAAGCGGAGGCAGGCAGCACTTTCCAAGAGGCCTTCGTCGCACTTCTCCTTTCTTTTCTTCTCGGTTAGTGCGCCGCCCAGGAAACCCAGCACCCTCGCGTTCGCACCCTAGTCCCTCGCCAGACCACCGACTACCGGCAGGCTCCACTGGCCTGCTCAGCGGCATCCAGGCCCGGAAGCCCTTCCCAGTCCCTCCGTGTATGCCGAGGGCAGGGCAACGCACTGCACACCTCCTGGAGAGAGCTAGGGCCCCTCAGCACTGCAACAGCTACAGGGAACCCGTTCCCTCACGTCCTACTTGTCAAGGAACTCGGCCTCGTTGCCCCTGTCTGAGCTGCACTGAGGAAAAGAACCTGCTTCGCAGGCCTTCTAGGAACCCTTCGCCGAGGGCACCGTACTTTTAGGGGAGAAAGTCAGCTTGCGCTCCTGCTGCCGCTGAAGTACAGTGCTTCTTCCTCTCCCACTGCAGGCCTTTGGTAGAGGCTGAGCCCCGAGAGAGCCTACCTAGGGGCTTCCTTGGATGAGGGAGTGGGCTCCATGCAGAACACCCTGTGAAGAAAAGTGGATTCAGGGAAGGCGCGAGGGTGTAGCGAGTGTCCCTGGGCACTCGCTAGAAAGCACAAGGAGGTGAACTACGTGTTGCCTGGAAGCCGGGGGTCTGAGGGCAGAAGCCCTGTGTTCCCATTTGGAAAGCTCCGTTCCTGCTGCCTTGAAGCTACCTGAATAACGCCGTTTCTGACGGGCCTCTAGGCCCTGGAGGCAGGGCTCGGGAACGAGGAGGCATTTTCTCGGAATACTCAGGGTGCTTCCGGAGCCGGCTTGGGAGCTCATCCCGTCAGGCTGTGGGACTACAGGGAACGGCCCCTTGAGGGCCTGCCTCGAGAAAGGCTTTGAGCCGCCCTGCAGGAACGGAGCATACAGCCAGCTCTTGGAGGTCTTCGTCACCGTGCTGCTTTAGTTGATCGGTGCTGCCCTTTTCAGGACTCCTAGACGCTTCGGGGGTGCACCCTTTTCCCTGCGAAAACCCCCGGCCCCTGGGGGCATGCTGTGCCACACCCAGGCCCCTAGGCCCTTGAGAGAGGGGCCCACTGTGTACGCCGGGGGAAGGGCGACACCCGGCGCTTTGAAAGGGGACGCCTGCGAGTCCTCGGCACTCCAACAGCAAGCATCAGGCACGCCTTTCTAGCCAGTCCACCGGGCCCTGGAAGTTTTCGACATTGACCTTCTCTCAGCTGCGCTGAGGAGATGGTCTGCTTAGCACGCCTTCTGGCACCTCGCTTGGAAAGTCACTCTACTCACGGAGAAAGTCAGCTTGCCCTGGAGTGCAGCGGCAACTACAGCCGAGTTCTTCAGGCAACCCAACACTGCGGTCTTTTGGGAAGAGGCAGACGCTTAGAGGCCTCACGAGAGCCTGCCTTGGTTGAGGCCGTTTGCTCCACGCAGAACACCCTGCGTCAACCAGTGGATTCGGGGGAGGGCCCGCGGTGTACCTTGGGTGGTCTGTGGCCAGGTTACGCTGACTGCCTGTCTGGCTTGAAATGCGGGCCTGAAGGCACAGGCCCCCTCTCCCACTTGGGAAGTTCCCTTGGTCGGGCCTTGCACTCCACGGAGAGACACCCTTTGTGACGGGCCTCCCGTCACGGTCGGCATGGCTCCGGGCAGAAAGGGAGTTCTCTCTCGTAAAACAGGGTACCGTCCAGGGCCTGCTTGGGAGCTCCTGCTGCTCTGCTCTCTACCTACCTGGAGACCGAACGTCAGCCCTTGCCTCGAGGAAAGTCGCTTTCTTGCCCTGCTGAAGCGGAGGCAGGCAGCACTTTCCAAGAGGCCTTCGTCGCACTTCTCCTTTCTTTTCTTCTCGGTTAGTGCGCCGCCCAGGAAACCCAGCACCCTCGCGTTCGCACCCTAGTCCCTCGCCAGACCACCGACTACCGGCAGGCTCCACTGGCCTGCTCAGCGGCATCCAGGCCCGGAAGCCCTTCCCAGTCCCTCCGTGTATGCCGAGGGCAGGGCAACGCACTGCACACCTCCTGGAGAGAGCTAGGGCCCCTCAGCACTGCAACAGCTACAGGGAACCCGTTCCCTCACGTCCTACTTGTCAAGGAACTCGGCCTCGTTGCCCCTGTCTGAGCTGCACTGAGGAAAAGAACCTGCTTCGCAGGCCTTCTAGGAACCCTTCGCCGAGGGCACCGTACTTTTAGGGGAGAAAGTCAGCTTGCGCTCCTGCTGCCGCTGAAGTACAGTGCTTCTTCCTCTCCCACTGCAGGCCTTTGGTAGAGGCTGAGCCCCGAGAGAGCCTACCTAGGGGCTTCCTTGGATGAGGGAGTGGGCTCCATGCAGAACACCCTGTGAAGAAAAGTGGATTCAGGGAAGGCGCGAGGGTGTAGCGAGTGTCCCTGGGCACTCGCTAGAAAGCACAAGGAGGTGAACTACGTGTTGCCTGGAAGCCGGGGGTCTGAGGGCAGAAGCCCTGTGTTCCCATTTGGAAAGCTCCGTTCCTGCTGCCTTGAAGCTACCTGAATAACGCCGTTTCTGACGGGCCTCTAGGCCCTGGAGGCAGGGCTCGGGAACGAGGAGGCATTTTCTCGGAATACTCAGGGTGCTTCCGGAGCCGGCTTGGGAGCTCATCCCGTCAGGCTGTGGGACTACAGGGAACGGCCCCTTGAGGGCCTGCCTCGAGAAAGGCTTTGAGCCGCCCTGCAGGAACGGAGCATACAGCCAGCTCTTGGAGGTCTTCGTCACCGTGCTGCTTTAGTTGATCGGTGCTGCCCTTTTCAGGACTCCTAGACGCTTCGGGGGTGCACCCTTTTCCCTGCGAAAACCCCCGGCCCCTGGGGGCATGCTGTGCCACACCCAGGCCCCTAGGCCCTTGAGAGAGGGGCCCACTGTGTACGCCGGGGGAAGGGCGACACCCGGCGCTTTGAAAGGGGACGCCTGCGAGTCCTCGGCACTCCAACAGCAAGCATCAGGCACGCCTTTCTAGCCAGTCCACCGGGCCCTGGAAGTTTTCGACATTGACCTTCTCTCAGCTGCGCTGAGGAGATGGTCTGCTTAGCACGCCTTCTGGCACCTCGCTTGGAAAGTCACTCTACTCACGGAGAAAGTCAGCTTGCCCTGGAGTGCAGCGGCAACTACAGCCGAGTTCTTCAGGCAACCCAACACTGCGGTCTTTTGGGAAGAGGCAGACGCTTAGAGGCCTCACGAGAGCCTGCCTTGGTTGAGGCCGTTTGCTCCACGCAGAACACCCTGCGTCAACCAGTGGATTCGGGGGAGGGCCCGCGGTGTACCTTGGGTGGTCTGTGGCCAGGTTACGCTGACTGCCTGTCTGGCTTGAAATGCGGGCCTGAAGGCACAGGCCCCCTCTCCCACTTGGGAAGTTCCCTTGGTCGGGCCTTGCACTCCACGGAGAGACACCCTTTGTGACGGGCCTCCCGTCACGGTCGGCATGGCTCCGGGCAGAAAGGGAGTTCTCTCTCGTAAAACAGGGTACCGTCCAGGGCCTGCTTGGGAGCTCCTGCTGCTCTGCTCTCTACCTACCTGGAGACCGAACGTCAGCCCTTGCCTCGAGGAAAGTCGCTTTCTTGCCCTGCTGAAGCGGAGGCAGGCAGCACTTTCCAAGAGGCCTTCGTCGCACTTCTCCTTTCTTTTCTTCTCGGTTAGTGCGCCGCCCAGGAAACCCAGCACCCTCGCGTTCGCACCCTAGTCCCTCGCCAGACCACCGACTACCGGCAGGCTCCACTGGCCTGCTCAGCGGCATCCAGGCCCGGAAGCCCTTCCCAGTCCCTCCGTGTATGCCGAGGGCAGGGCAACGCACTGCACACCTCCTGGAGAGAGCTAGGGCCCCTCAGCACTGCAACAGCTACAGGGAACCCGTTCCCTCACGTCCTACTTGTCAAGGAACTCGGCCTCGTTGCCCCTGTCTGAGCTGCACTGAGGAAAAGAACCTGCTTCGCAGGCCTTCTAGGAACCCTTCGCCGAGGGCACCGTACTTTTAGGGGAGAAAGTCAGCTTGCGCTCCTGCTGCCGCTGAAGTACAGTGCTTCTTCCTCTCCCACTGCAGGCCTTTGGTAGAGGCTGAGCCCCGAGAGAGCCTACCTAGGGGCTTCCTTGGATGAGGGAGTGGGCTCCATGCAGAACACCCTGTGAAGAAAAGTGGATTCAGGGAAGGCGCGAGGGTGTAGCGAGTGTCCCTGGGCACTCGCTAGAAAGCACAAGGAGGTGAACTACGTGTTGCCTGGAAGCCGGGGGTCTGAGGGCAGAAGCCCTGTGTTCCCATTTGGAAAGCTCCGTTCCTGCTGCCTTGAAGCTACCTGAATAACGCCGTTTCTGACGGGCCTCTAGGCCCTGGAGGCAGGGCTCGGGAACGAGGAGGCATTTTCTCGGAATACTCAGGGTGCTTCCGGAGCCGGCTTGGGAGCTCATCCCGTCAGGCTGTGGGACTACAGGGAACGGCCCCTTGAGGGCCTGCCTCGAGAAAGGCTTTGAGCCGCCCTGCAGGAACGGAGCATACAGCCAGCTCTTGGAGGTCTTCGTCACCGTGCTGCTTTAGTTGATCGGTGCTGCCCTTTTCAGGACTCCTAGACGCTTCGGGGGTGCACCCTTTTCCCTGCGAAAACCCCCGGCCCCTGGGGGCATGCTGTGCCACACCCAGGCCCCTAGGCCCTTGAGAGAGGGGCCCACTGTGTACGCCGGGGGAAGGGCGACACCCGGCGCTTTGAAAGGGGACGCCTGCGAGTCCTCGGCACTCCAACAGCAAGCATCAGGCACGCCTTTCTAGCCAGTCCACCGGGCCCTGGAAGTTTTCGACATTGACCTTCTCTCAGCTGCGCTGAGGAGATGGTCTGCTTAGCACGCCTTCTGGCACCTCGCTTGGAAAGTCACTCTACTCACGGAGAAAGTCAGCTTGCCCTGGAGTGCAGCGGCAACTACAGCCGAGTTCTTCAGGCAACCCAACACTGCGGTCTTTTGGGAAGAGGCAGACGCTTAGAGGCCTCACGAGAGCCTGCCTTGGTTGAGGCCGTTTGCTCCACGCAGAACACCCTGCGTCAACCAGTGGATTCGGGGGAGGGCCCGCGGTGTACCTTGGGTGGTCTGTGGCCAGGTTACGCTGACTGCCTGTCTGGCTTGAAATGCGGGCCTGAAGGCACAGGCCCCCTCTCCCACTTGGGAAGTTCCCTTGGTCGGGCCTTGCACTCCACGGAGAGACACCCTTTGTGACGGGCCTCCCGTCACGGTCGGCATGGCTCCGGGCAGAAAGGGAGTTCTCTCTCGTAAAACAGGGTACCGTCCAGGGCCTGCTTGGGAGCTCCTGCTGCTCTGCTCTCTACCTACCTGGAGACCGAACGTCAGCCCTTGCCTCGAGGAAAGTCGCTTTCTTGCCCTGCTGAAGCGGAGGCAGGCAGCACTTTCCAAGAGGCCTTCGTCGCACTTCTCCTTTCTTTTCTTCTCGGTTAGTGCGCCGCCCAGGAAACCCAGCACCCTCGCGTTCGCACCCTAGTCCCTCGCCAGACCACCGACTACCGGCAGGCTCCACTGGCCTGCTCAGCGGCATCCAGGCCCGGAAGCCCTTCCCAGTCACTCCGTGTATGCCGAGGGCAGGGCAACGCACTGCACACCTCCTGGAGAGAGCTAGGGCCCCTCAGCACTGCAACAGCTACAGGGAACCCGTTCCCTCACGTCCTACTTGTCAAGGAACTCGGCCCCGTTGCCCCTGTCTGAGCTGCACTGAGGAAAAGAACCTGCTTCGCAGGCCTTCTAGGAACCCTTCGCCGAGGGCACCGTACTTTGAGGGGAGAAAGTCAGCTTGCGCTCCTGCTGCCGCTGAAGTACAGTGCTTCTTCCTCTCCCACTGCAGGCCTTTGGTAGAGGCTGAGCCCCGAGAGAGCCTACCTAGGGGCTTCCTTGGATGAGGGAGTGGGCTCCATGCAGAACACCCTGTGAAGAAAAGTGGATTCAGGGAAGGCGCGAGGGTGTAGCGAGTGTCCCTGGGCACTCGCTAGAAAGCACAAGGAGGTGAACTACGTGTTGCCTGGAAGCCGGGGGTCTGAGGGCAGAAGCCCTGTGTTCCCATTTGGAAAGCTCCGTTCCTGCTGCCTTGAAGCTACCTGAATAACGCCGTTTCTGACGGGCCTCTAGGCCCTGGAGGCAGGGCTCGGGAACGAGGAGGCATTTTCTCGGAATACTCAGGGTGCTTCCGGAGCCGGCTTGGGAGCTCATCCCGTCAGGCTGTGGGACTACAGGGAACGGCCCCTTGAGGGCCTGCCTCGAGAAAGGCTTTGAGCCGCCCTGCAGGAACGGAGCATACAGCCAGCTCTTGGAGGTCTTCGTCACCGTGCTGCTTTAGTTGATCGGTGCTGCCCTTTTCAGGACTCCTAGACGCTTCGGGGGTGCACCCTTTTCCCTGCGAAAACCCCCGGCCCCTGGGGGCATGCTGTGCCACACCCAGGCCCCTAGGCCCTTGAGAGAGGGGCCCACTGTGTACGCCGGGGGAAGGGCGACACCCGGCGCTTTGAAAGGGGACGCCTGCGAGTCCTCGGCACTCCAACAGCAAGCATCAGGCACGCCTTTCTAGCCAGTCCACCGGGCCCTGGAAGTTTTCGACATTGACCTTCTCTCAGCTGCGCTGAGGAGATGGTCTGCTTAGCACGCCTTCTGGCACCTCGCTTGGAAAGTCACTCTACTCACGGAGAAAGTCAGCTTGCCCTGGAGTGCAGCGGCAACTACAGCCGAGTTCTTCAGGCAACCCAACACTGCGGTCTTTTGGGAAGAGGCAGACGCTTAGAGGCCTCACGAGAGCCTGCCTTGGTTGAGGCCGTTTGCTCCACGCAGAACACCCTGCGTCAACCAGTGGATTCGGGGGAGGGCCCGCGGTGTACCTTGGGTGGTCTGTGGCCAGGTTACGCTGACTGCCTGTCTGGCTTGAAATGCGGGCCTGAAGGCACAGGCCCCCTCTCCCACTTGGGAAGTTCCCTTGGTCGGGCCTTGCACTCCACGGAGAGACACCCTTTGTGACGGGCCTCCCGTCACGGTCGGCATGGCTCCGGGCAGAAAGGGAGTTCTCTCTCGTAAAACAGGGTACCGTCCAGGGCCTGCTTGGGAGCTCCTGCTGCTCTGCTCTCTACCTACCTGGAGACCGAACGTCAGCCCTTGCCTCGAGGAAAGTCGCTTTCTTGCCCTGCTGAAGCGGAGGCAGGCAGCACTTTCCAAGAGGCCTTCGTCGCACTTCTCCTTTCTTTTCTTCTCGGTTAGTGCGCCGCCCAGGAAACCCAGCACCCTCGCGTTCGCACCCTAGTCCCTCGCCAGACCACCGACTACCGGCAGGCTCCACTGGCCTGCTCAGCGGCATCCAGGCCCGGAAGCCCTTCCCAGTCCCTCCGTGTATGCCGAGGGCAGGGCAACGCACTGCACACCTCCTGGAGAGAGCTAGGGCCCCTCAGCACTGCAACAGCTACAGGGAACCCGTTCCCTCACGTCCTACTTGTCAAGGAACTCGGCCTCGTTGCCCCTGTCTGAGCTGCACTGAGGAAAAGAACCTGCTTCGCAGGCCTTCTAGGAACCCTTCGCCGAGGGCACCGTACTTTTAGGGGAGAAAGTCAGCTTGCGCTCCTGCTGCCGCTGAAGTACAGTGCTTCTTCCTCTCCCACTGCAGGCCTTTGGTAGAGGCTGAGCCCCGAGAGAGCCTACCTAGGGGCTTCCTTGGATGAGGGAGTGGGCTCCATGCAGAACACCCTGTGAAGAAAAGTGGATTCAGGGAAGGCGCGAGGGTGTAGCGAGTGTCCCTGGGCACTCGCTAGAAAGCACAAGGAGGTGAACTACGTGTTGCCTGGAAGCCGGGGGTCTGAGGGCAGAAGCCCTGTGTTCCCATTTGGAAAGCTCCGTTCCTGCTGCCTTGAAGCTACCTGAATAACGCCGTTTCTGACGGGCCTCTAGGCCCTGGAGGCAGGGCTCGGGAACGAGGAGGCATTTTCTCGGAATACTCAGGGTGCTTCCGGAGCCGGCTTGGGAGCTCATCCCGTCAGGCTGTGGGACTACAGGGAACGGCCCCTTGAGGGCCTGCCTCGAGAAAGGCTTTGAGCCGCCCTGCAGGAACGGAGCATACAGCCAGCTCTTGGAGGTCTTCGTCACCGTGCTGCTTTAGTTGATCGGTGCTGCCCTTTTCAGGACTCCTAGACGCTTCGGGGGTGCACCCTTTTCCCTGCGAAAACCCCCGGCCCCTGGGGGCATGCTGTGCCACACCCAGGCCCCTAGGCCCTTGAGAGAGGGGCCCACTGTGTACGCCGGGGGAAGGGCGACACCCGGCGCTTTGAAAGGGGACGCCTGCGAGTCCTCGGCACTCCAACAGCAAGCATCAGGCACGCCTTTCTAGCCAGTCCACCGGGCCCTGGAAGTTTTCGACATTGACCTTCTCTCAGCTGCGCTGAGGAGATGGTCTGCTTAGCACGCCTTCTGGCACCTCGCTTGGAAAGTCACTCTACTCACGGAGAAAGTCAGCTTGCCCTGGAGTGCAGCGGCAACTACAGCCGAGTTCTTCAGGCAACCCAACACTGCGGTCTTTTGGGAAGAGGCAGACGCTTAGAGGCCTCACGAGAGCCTGCCTTGGTTGAGGCCGTTTGCTCCACGCAGAACACCCTGCGTCAACCAGTGGATTCGGGGGAGGGCCCGCGGTGTACCTTGGGTGGTCTGTGGCCAGGTTACGCTGACTGCCTGTCTGGCTTGAAATGCGGGCCTGAAGGCACAGGCCCCCTCTCCCACTTGGGAAGTTCCCTTGGTCGGGCCTTGCACTCCACGGAGAGACACCCTTTGTGACGGGCCTCCCGTCACGGTCGGCATGGCTCCGGGCAGAAAGGGAGTTCTCTCTCGTAAAACAGGGTACCGTCCAGGGCCTGCTTGGGAGCTCCTGCTGCTCTGCTCTCTACCTACCTGGAGACCGAACGTCAGCCCTTGCCTCGAGGAAAGTCGCTTTCTTGCCCTGCTGAAGCGGAGGCAGGCAGCACTTTCCAAGAGGCCTTCGTCGCACTTCTCCTTTCTTTTCTTCTCGGTTAGTGCGCCGCCCAGGAAACCCAGCACCCTCGCGTTCGCACCCTAGTCCCTCGCCAGACCACCGACTACCGGCAGGCTCCACTGGCCTGCTCAGCGGCATCCAGGCCCGGAAGCCCTTCCCAGTCCCTCCGTGTATGCCGAGGGCAGGGCAACGCACTGCACACCTCCTGGAGAGAGCTAGGGCCCCTCAGCACTGCAACAGCTACAGGGAACCCGTTCCCTCACGTCCTACTTGTCAAGGAACTCGGCCTCGTTGCCCCTGTCTGAGCTGCACTGAGGAAAAGAACCTGCTTCGCAGGCCTTCTAGGAACCCTTCGCCGAGGGCACCGTACTTTTAGGGGAGAAAGTCAGCTTGCGCTCCTGCTGCCGCTGAAGTACAGTGCTTCTTCCTCTCCCACTGCAGGCCTTTGGTAGAGGCTGAGCCCCGAGAGAGCCTACCTAGGGGCTTCCTTGGATGAGGGAGTGGGCTCCATGCAGAACACCCTGTGAAGAAAAGTGGATTCAGGGAAGGCGCGAGGGTGTAGCGAGTGTCCCTGGGCACTCGCTAGAAAGCACAAGGAGGTGAACTACGTGTTGCCTGGAAGCCGGGGGTCTGAGGGCAGAAGCCCTGTGTTCCCATTTGGAAAGCTCCGTTCCTGCTGCCTTGAAGCTACCTGAATAACGCCGTTTCTGACGGGCCTCTAGGCCCTGGAGGCAGGGCTCGGGAACGAGGAGGCATTTTCTCGGAATACTCAGGGTGCTTCCGGAGCCGGCTTGGGAGCTCATCCCGTCAGGCTGTGGGACTACAGGGAACGGCCCCTTGAGGGCCTGCCTCGAGAAAGGCTTTGAGCCGCCCTGCAGGAACGGAGCATACAGCCAGCTCTTGGAGGTCTTCGTCACCGTGCTGCTTTAGTTGATCGGTGCTGCCCTTTTCAGGACTCCTAGACGCTTCGGGGGTGCACCCTTTTCCCTGCGAAAACCCCCGGCCCCTGGGGGCATGCTGTGCCACACCCAGGCCCCTAGGCCCTTGAGAGAGGGGCCCACTGTGTACGCCGGGGGAAGGGCGACACCCGGCGCTTTGAAAGGGGACGCCTGCGAGTCCTCGGCACTCCAACAGCAAGCATCAGGCACGCCTTTCTAGCCAGTCCACCGGGCCCTGGAAGTTTTCGACATTGACCTTCTCTCAGCTGCGCTGAGGAGATGGTCTGCTTAGCACGCCTTCTGGCACCTCGCTTGGAAAGTCACTCTACTCACGGAGAAAGTCAGCTTGCCCTGGAGTGCAGCGGCAACTACAGCCGAGTTCTTCAGGCAACCCAACACTGCGGTCTTTTGGGAAGAGGCAGACGCTTAGAGGCCTCACGAGAGCCTGCCTTGGTTGAGGCCGTTTGCTCCACGCAGAACACCCTGCGTCAACCAGTGGATTCGGGGGAGGGCCCGCGGTGTACCTTGGGTGGTCTGTGGCCAGGTTACGCTGACTGCCTGTCTGGCTTGAAATGCGGGCCTGAAGGCACAGGCCCCCTCTCCCACTTGGGAAGTTCCCTTGGTCGGGCCTTGCACTCCACGGAGAGACACCCTTTGTGACGGGCCTCCCGTCACGGTCGGCATGGCTCCGGGCAGAAAGGGAGTTCTCTCTCGTAAAACAGGGTACCGTCCAGGGCCTGCTTGGGAGCTCCTGCTGCTCTGCTCTCTACCTACCTGGAGACCGAACGTCAGCCCTTGCCTCGAGGAAAGTCGCTTTCTTGCCCTGCTGAAGCGGAGGCAGGCAGCACTTTCCAAGAGGCCTTCGTCGCACTTCTCCTTTCTTTTCTTCTCGGTTAGTGCGCCGCCCAGGAAACCCAGCACCCTCGCGTTCGCACCCTAGTCCCTCGCCAGACCACCGACTACCGGCAGGCTCCACTGGCCTGCTCAGCGGCATCCAGGCCCGGAAGCCCTTCCCAGTCCCTCCGTGTATGCCGAGGGCAGGGCAACGCACTGCACACCTCCTGGAGAGAGCTAGGGCCCCTCAGCACTGCAACAGCTACAGGGAACCCGTTCCCTCACGTCCTACTTGTCAAGGAACTCGGCCTCGTTGCCCCTGTCTGAGCTGCACTGAGGAAAAGAACCTGCTTCGCAGGCCTTCTAGGAACCCTTCGCCGAGGGCACCGTACTTTTAGGGGAGAAAGTCAGCTTGCGCTCCTGCTGCCGCTGAAGTACAGTGCTTCTTCCTCTCCCACTGCAGGCCTTTGGTAGAGGCTGAGCCCCGAGAGAGCCTACCTAGGGGCTTCCTTGGATGAGGGAGTGGGCTCCATGCAGAACACCCTGTGAAGAAAAGTGGATTCAGGGAAGGCGCGAGGGTGTAGCGAGTGTCCCTGGGCACTCGCTAGAAAGCACAAGGAGGTGAACTACGTGTTGCCTGGAAGCCGGGGGTCTGAGGGCAGAAGCCCTGTGTTCCCATTTGGAAAGCTCCGTTCCTGCTGCCTTGAAGCTACCTGAATAACGCCGTTTCTGACGGGCCTCTAGGCCCTGGAGGCAGGGCTCGGGAACGAGGAGGCATTTTCTCGGAATACTCAGGGTGCTTCCGGAGCCGGCTTGGGAGCTCATCCCGTCAGGCTGTGGGACTACAGGGAACGGCCCCTTGAGGGCCTGCCTCGAGAAAGGCTTTGAGCCGCCCTGCAGGAACGGAGCATACAGCCAGCTCTTGGAGGTCTTCGTCACCGTGCTGCTTTAGTTGATCGGTGCTGCCCTTTTCAGGACTCCTAGACGCTTCGGGGGTGCACCCTTTTCCCTGCGAAAACCCCCGGCCCCTGGGGGCATGCTGTGCCACACCCAGGCCCCTAGGCCCTTGAGAGAGGGGCCCACTGTGTACGCCGGGGGAAGGGCGACACCCGGCGCTTTGAAAGGGGACGCCTGCGAGTCCTCGGCACTCCAACAGCAAGCATCAGGCACGCCTTTCTAGCCAGTCCACCGGGCCCTGGAAGTTTTCGACATTGACCTTCTCTCAGCTGCGCTGAGGAGATGGTCTGCTTAGCACGCCTTCTGGCACCTCGCTTGGAAAGTCACTCTACTCACGGAGAAAGTCAGCTTGCCCTGGAGTGCAGCGGCAACTACAGCCGAGTTCTTCAGGCAACCCAACACTGCGGTCTTTTGGGAAGAGGCAGACGCTTAGAGGCCTCACGAGAGCCTGCCTTGGTTGAGGCCGTTTGCTCCACGCAGAACACCCTGCGTCAACCAGTGGATTCGGGGGAGGGCCCGCGGTGTACCTTGGGTGGTCTGTGGCCAGGTTACGCTGACTGCCTGTCTGGCTTGAAATGCGGGCCTGAAGGCACAGGCCCCCTCTCCCACTTGGGAAGTTCCCTTGGTCGGGCCTTGCACTCCACGGAGAGACACCCTTTGTGACGGGCCTCCCGTCACGGTCGGCATGGCTCCGGGCAGAAAGGGAGTTCTCTCTCGTAAAACAGGGTACCGTCCAGGGCCTGCTTGGGAGCTCCTGCTGCTCTGCTCTCTACCTACCTGGAGACCGAACGTCAGCCCTTGCCTCGAGGAAAGTCGCTTTCTTGCCCTGCTGAAGCGGAGGCAGGCAGCACTTTCCAAGAGGCCTTCGTCGCACTTCTCCTTTCTTTTCTTCTCGGTTAGTGCGCCGCCCAGGAAACCCAGCACCCTCGCGTTCGCACCCTAGTCCCTCGCCAGACCACCGACTACCGGCAGGCTCCACTGGCCTGCTCAGCGGCATCCAGGCCCGGAAGCCCTTCCCAGTCCCTCCGTGTATGCCGAGGGCAGGGCAACGCACTGCACACCTCCTGGAGAGAGCTAGGGCCCCTCAGCACTGCAACAGCTACAGGGAACCCGTTCCCTCACGTCCTACTTGTCAAGGAACTCGGCCTCGTTGCCCCTGTCTGAGCTGCACTGAGGAAAAGAACCTGCTTCGCAGGCCTTCTAGGAACCCTTCGCCGAGGGCACCGTACTTTTAGGGGAGAAAGTCAGCTTGCGCTCCTGCTGCCGCTGAAGTACAGTGCTTCTTCCTCTCCCACTGCAGGCCTTTGGTAGAGGCTGAGCCCCGAGAGAGCCTACCTAGGGGCTTCCTTGGATGAGGGAGTGGGCTCCATGCAGAACACCCTGTGAAGAAAAGTGGATTCAGGGAAGGCGCGAGGGTGTAGCGAGTGTCCCTGGGCACTCGCTAGAAAGCACAAGGAGGTGAACTACGTGTTGCCTGGAAGCCGGGGGTCTGAGGGCAGAAGCCCTGTGTTCCCATTTGGAAAGCTCCGTTCCTGCTGCCTTGAAGCTACCTGAATAACGCCGTTTCTGACGGGCCTCTAGGCCCTGGAGGCAGGGCTCGGGAACGAGGAGGCATTTTCTCGGAATACTCAGGGTGCTTCCGGAGCCGGCTTGGGAGCTCATCCCGTCAGGCTGTGGGACTACAGGGAACGGCCCCTTGAGGGCCTGCCTCGAGAAAGGCTTTGAGCCGCCCTGCAGGAACGGAGCATACAGCCAGCTCTTGGAGGTCTTCGTCACCGTGCTGCTTTAGTTGATCGGTGCTGCCCTTTTCAGGACTCCTAGACGCTTCGGGGGTGCACCCTTTTCCCTGCGAAAACCCCCGGCCCCTGGGGGCATGCTGTGCCACACCCAGGCCCCTAGGCCCTTGAGAGAGGGGCCCACTGTGTACGCCGGGGGAAGGGCGACACCCGGCGCTTTGAAAGGGGACGCCTGCGAGTCCTCGGCACTCCAACAGCAAGCATCAGGCACGCCTTTCTAGCCAGTCCACCGGGCCCTGGAAGTTTTCGACATTGACCTTCTCTCAGCTGCGCTGAGGAGATGGTCTGCTTAGCACGCCTTCTGGCACCTCGCTTGGAAAGTCACTCTACTCACGGAGAAAGTCAGCTTGCCCTGGAGTGCAGCGGCAACTACAGCCGAGTTCTTCAGGCAACCCAACACTGCGGTCTTTTGGGAAGAGGCAGACGCTTAGAGGCCTCACGAGAGCCTGCCTTGGTTGAGGCCGTTTGCTCCACGCAGAACACCCTGCGTCAACCAGTGGATTCGGGGGAGGGCCCGCGGTGTACCTTGGGTGGTCTGTGGCCAGGTTACGCTGACTGCCTGTCTGGCTTGAAATGCGGGCCTGAAGGCACAGGCCCCCTCTCCCACTTGGGAAGTTCCCTTGGTCGGGCCTTGCACTCCACGGAGAGACACCCTTTGTGACGGGCCTCCCGTCACGGTCGGCATGGCTCCGGGCAGAAAGGGAGTTCTCTCTCGTAAAACAGGGTACCGTCCAGGGCCTGCTTGGGAGCTCCTGCTGCTCTGCTCTCTACCTACCTGGAGACCGAACGTCAGCCCTTGCCTCGAGGAAAGTCGCTTTCTTGCCCTGCTGAAGCGGAGGCATGCAGCACTTTCCAAGAGGCCTTCGTCGCACTTCTCCTTTCTTTTCTTCTCGGTTAGTGCGCCGCCCAGGAAACCCAGCACCCTCGCGTTCGCACCCTAGTCCCTCGCCAGACCACCGACTACCGGCAGGCTCCACTGGCCTGCTCAGCGGCATCCAGGCCCGGAAGCCCTTCCCAGTCCCTCCGTGTATGCCGAGGGCAGGGCAACGCACTGCACACCTCCTGGAGAGAGCTAGGGCCCCTCAGCACTGCAACAGCTACAGGGAACCCGTTCCCTCACGTCCTACTTGTCAAGGAACTCGGCCTCGTTGCCCCTGTCTGAGCTGCACTGAGGAAAAGAACCTGCTTCGCAGGCCTTCTAGGAACCCTTCGCCGAGGGCACCGTACTTTTAGGGGAGAAAGTCAGCTTGCGCTCCTGCTGCCGCTGAAGTACAGTGCTTCTTCCTCTCCCACTGCAGGCCTTTGGTAGAGGCTGAGCCCCGAGAGAGCCTACCTAGGGGCTTCCTTGGATGAGGGAGTGGGCTCCATGCAGAACACCCTGTGAAGAAAAGTGGATTCAGGGAAGGCGCGAGGGTGTAGCGAGTGTCCCTGGGCACTCGCTAGAAAGCACAAGGAGGTGAACTACGTGTTGCCTGGAAGCCGGGGGTCTGAGGGCAGAAGCCCTGTGTTCCCATTTGGAAAGCTCCGTTCCTGCTGCCTTGAAGCTACCTGAATAACGCCGTTTCTGACGGGCCTCTAGGCCCTGGAGGCAGGGCTCGGGAACGAGGAGGCATTTTCTCGGAATACTCAGGGTGCTTCCGGAGCCGGCTTGGGAGCTCATCCCGTCAGGCTGTGGGACTACAGGGAACGGCCCCTTGAGGGCCTGCCTCGAGAAAGGCTTTGAGCCGCCCTGCAGGAACGGAGCATACAGCCAGCTCTTGGAGGTCTTCGTCACCGTGCTGCTTTAGTTGATCGGTGCTGCCCTTTTCAGGACTCCTAGACGCTTCGGGGGTGCACCCTTTTCCCTGCGAAAACCCCCGGCCCCTGGGGGCATGCTGTGCCACACCCAGGCCCCTAGGCCCTTGAGAGAGGGGCCCACTGTGTACGCCGGGGGAAGGGCGACACCCGGCGCTTTGAAAGGGGACGCCTGCGAGTCCTCGGCACTCCAACAGCAAGCATCAGGCACGCCTTTCTAGCCAGTCCACCGGGCCCTGGAAGTTTTCGACATTGACCTTCTCTCAGCTGCGCTGAGGAGATGGTCTGCTTAGCACGCCTTCTGGCACCTCGCTTGGAAAGTCACTCTACTCACGGAGAAAGTCAGCTTGCCCTGGAGTGCAGCGGCAACTACAGCCGAGTTCTTCAGGCAACCCAACACTGCGGTCTTTTGGGAAGAGGCAGACGCTTAGAGGCCTCACGAGAGCCTGCCTTGGTTGAGGCCGTTTGCTCCACGCAGAACACCCTGCGTCAACCAGTGGATTCGGGGGAGGGCCCGCGGTGTACCTTGGGTGGTCTGTGGCCAGGTTACGCTGACTGCCTGTCTGGCTTGAAATGCGGGCCTGAAGGCACAGGCCCCCTCTCCCACTTGGGAAGTTCCCTTGGTCGGGCCTTGCACTCCACGGAGAGACACCCTTTGTGACGGGCCTCCCGTCACGGTCGGCATGGCTCCGGGCAGAAAGGGAGTTCTCTCTCGTAAAACAGGGTACCGTCCAGGGCCTGCTTGGGAGCTCCTGCTGCTCTGCTCTCTACCTACCTGGAGACCGAACGTCAGCCCTTGCCTCGAGGAAAGTCGCTTTCTTGCCCTGCTGAAGCGGAGGCATGCAGCACTTTCCAAGAGGCCTTCGTCGCACTTCTCCTTTCTTTTCTTCTCGGTTAGTGCGCCGCCCAGGAAACCCAGCACCCTCGCGTTCGCACCCTAGTCCCTCGCCAGACCACCGACTACCGGCAGGCTCCACTGGCCTGCTCAGCGGCATCCAGGCCCGGAAGCCCTTCCCAGTCCCTCCGTGTATGCCGAGGGCAGGGCAACGCACTGCACACCTCCTGGAGAGAGCTAGGGCCCCTCAGCACTGCAACAGCTACAGGGAACCCGTTCCCTCACGTCCTACTTGTCAAGGAACTCGGCCTCGTTGCCCCTGTCTGAGCTGCACTGAGGAAAAGAACCTGCTTCGCAGGCCTTCTAGGAACCCTTCGCCGAGGGCACCGTACTTTTAGGGGAGAAAGTCAGCTTGCGCTCCTGCTGCCGCTGAAGTACAGTGCTTCTTCCTCTCCCACTGCAGGCCTTTGGTAGAGGCTGAGCCCCGAGAGAGCCTACCTAGGGGCTTCCTTGGATGAGGGAGTGGGCTCCATGCAGAACACCCTGTGAAGAAAAGTGGATTCAGGGAAGGCGCGAGGGTGTAGCGAGTGTCCCTGGGCACTCGCTAGAAAGCACAAGGAGGTGAACTACGTGTTGCCTGGAAGCCGGGGGTCTGAGGGCAGAAGCCCTGTGTTCCCATTTGGAAAGCTCCGTTCCTGCTGCCTTGAAGCTACCTGAATAACGCCGTTTCTGACGGGCCTCTAGGCCCTGGAGGCAGGGCTCGGGAACGAGGAGGCATTTTCTCGGAATACTCAGGGTGCTTCCGGAGCCGGCTTGGGAGCTCATCCCGTCAGGCTGTGGGACTACAGGGAACGGCCCCTTGAGGGCCTGCCTCGAGAAAGGCTTTGAGCCGCCCTGCAGGAACGGAGCATACAGCCAGCTCTTGGAGGTCTTCGTCACCGTGCTGCTTTAGTTGATCGGTGCTGCCCTTTTCAGGACTCCTAGACGCTTCGGGGGTGCACCCTTTTCCCTGCGAAAACCCCCGGCCCCTGGGGGCATGCTGTGCCACACCCAGGCCCCTAGGCCCTTGAGAGAGGGGCCCACTGTGTACGCCGGGGGAAGGGCGACACCCGGCGCTTTGAAAGGGGACGCCTGCGAGTCCTCGGCACTCCAACAGCAAGCATCAGGCACGCCTTTCTAGCCAGTCCACCGGGCCCTGGAAGTTTTCGACATTGACCTTCTCTCAGCTGCGCTGAGGAGATGGTCTGCTTAGCACGCCTTCTGGCACCTCGCTTGGAAAGTCACTCTACTCACGGAGAAAGTCAGCTTGCCCTGGAGTGCAGCGGCAACTACAGCCGAGTTCTTCAGGCAACCCAACACTGCGGTCTTTTGGGAAGAGGCAGACGCTTAGAGGCCTCACGAGAGCCTGCCTTGGTTGAGGCCGTTTGCTCCACGCAGAACACCCTGCGTCAACCAGTGGATTCGGGGGAGGGCCCGCGGTGTACCTTGGGTGGTCTGTGGCCAGGTTACGCTGACTGCCTGTCTGGCTTGAAATGCGGGCCTGAAGGCACAGGCCCCCTCTCCCACTTGGGAAGTTCCCTTGGTCGGGCCTTGCACTCCACGGAGAGACACCCTTTGTGACGGGCCTCCCGTCACGGTCGGCATGGCTCCGGGCAGAAAGGGAGTTCTCTCTCGTAAAACAGGGTACCGTCCAGGGCCTGCTTGGGAGCTCCTGCTGCTCTGCTCTCTACCTACCTGGAGACCGAACGTCAGCCCTTGCCTCGAGGAAAGTCGCTTTCTTGCCCTGCTGAAGCGGAGGCATGCAGCACTTTCCAAGAGGCCTTCGTCGCACTTCTCCTTTCTTTTCTTCTCGGTTAGTGCGCCGCCCAGGAAACCCAGCACCCTCGCGTTCGCACCCTAGTCCCTCGCCAGACCACCGACTACCGGCAGGCTCCACTGGCCTGCTCAGCGGCATCCAGGCCCGGAAGCCCTTCCCAGTCCCTCCGTGTATGCCGAGGGCAGGGCAACGCACTGCACACCTCCTGGAGAGAGCTAGGGCCCCTCAGCACTGCAACAGCTACAGGGAACCCGTTCCCTCACGTCCTACTTGTCAAGGAACTCGGCCTCGTTGCCCCTGTCTGAGCTGCACTGAGGAAAAGAACCTGCTTCGCAGGCCTTCTAGGAACCCTTCGCCGAGGGCACCGTACTTTTAGGGGAGAAAGTCAGCTTGCGCTCCTGCTGCCGCTGAAGTACAGTGCTTCTTCCTCTCCCACTGCAGGCCTTTGGTAGAGGCTGAGCCCCGAGAGAGCCTACCTAGGGGCTTCCTTGGATGAGGGAGTGGGCTCCATGCAGAACACCCTGTGAAGAAAAGTGGATTCAGGGAAGGCGCGAGGGTGTAGCGAGTGTCCCTGGGCACTCGCTAGAAAGCACAAGGAGGTGAACTACGTGTTGCCTGGAAGCCGGGGGTCTGAGGGCAGAAGCCCTGTGTTCCCATTTGGAAAGCTCCGTTCCTGCTGCCTTGAAGCTACCTGAATAACGCCGTTTCTGACGGGCCTCTAGGCCCTGGAGGCAGGGCTCGGGAACGAGGAGGCATTTTCTCGGAATACTCAGGGTGCTTCCGGAGCCGGCTTGGGAGCTCATCCCGTCAGGCTGTGGGACTACAGGGAACGGCCCCTTGAGGGCCTGCCTCGAGAAAGGCTTTGAGCCGCCCTGCAGGAACGGAGCATACAGCCAGCTCTTGGAGGTCTTCGTCACCGTGCTGCTTTAGTTGATCGGTGCTGCCCTTTTCAGGACTCCTAGACGCTTCGGGGGTGCACCCTTTTCCCTGCGAAAACCCCCGGCCCCTGGGGGCATGCTGTGCCACACCCAGGCCCCTAGGCCCTTGAGAGAGGGGCCCACTGTGTACGCCGGGGGAAGGGCGACACCCGGCGCTTTGAAAGGGGACGCCTGCGAGTCCTCGGCACTCCAACAGCAAGCATCAGGCACGCCTTTCTAGCCAGTCCACCGGGCCCTGGAAGTTTTCGACATTGACCTTCTCTCAGCTGCGCTGAGGAGATGGTCTGCTTAGCACGCCTTCTGGCACCTCGCTTGGAAAGTCACTCTACTCACGGAGAAAGTCAGCTTGCCCTGGAGTGCAGCGGCAACTACAGCCGAGTTCTTCAGGCAACCCAACACTGCGGTCTTTTGGGAAGAGGCAGACGCTTAGAGGCCTCACGAGAGCCTGCCTTGGTTGAGGCCGTTTGCTCCACGCAGAACACCCTGCGTCAACCAGTGGATTCGGGGGAGGGCCCGCGGTGTACCTTGGGTGGTCTGTGGCCAGGTTACGCTGACTGCCTGTCTGGCTTGAAATGCGGGCCTGAAGGCACAGGCCCCCTCTCCCACTTGGGAAGTTCCCTTGGTCGGGCCTTGCACTCCACGGAGAGACACCCTTTGTGACGGGCCTCCCGTCACGGTCGGCATGGCTCCGGGCAGAAAGGGAGTTCTCTCTCGTAAAACAGGGTACCGTCCAGGGCCTGCTTGGGAGCTCCTGCTGCTCTGCTCTCTACCTACCTGGAGACCGAACGTCAGCCCTTGCCTCGAGGAAAGTCGCTTTCTTGCCCTGCTGAAGCGGAGGCATGCAGCACTTTCCAAGAGGCCTTCGTCGCACTTCTCCTTTCTTTTCTTCTCGGTTAGTGCGCCGCCCAGGAAACCCAGCACCCTCGCGTTCGCACCCTAGTCCCTCGCCAGACCACCGACTACCGGCAGGCTCCACTGGCCTGCTCAGCGGCATCCAGGCCCGGAAGCCCTTCCCAGTCCCTCCGTGTATGCCGAGGGCAGGGCAACGCACTGCACACCTCCTGGAGAGAGCTAGGGCCCCTCAGCACTGCAACAGCTACAGGGAACCCGTTCCCTCACGTCCTACTTGTCAAGGAACTCGGCCTCGTTGCCCCTGTCTGAGCTGCACTGAGGAAAAGAACCTGCTTCGCAGGCCTTCTAGGAACCCTTCGCCGAGGGCACCGTACTTTTAGGGGAGAAAGTCAGCTTGCGCTCCTGCTGCCGCTGAAGTACAGTGCTTCTTCCTCTCCCACTGCAGGCCTTTGGTAGAGGCTGAGCCCCGAGAGAGCCTACCTAGGGGCTTCCTTGGATGAGGGAGTGGGCTCCATGCAGAACACCCTGTGAAGAAAAGTGGATTCAGGGAAGGCGCGAGGGTGTAGCGAGTGTCCCTGGGCACTCGCTAGAAAGCACAAGGAGGTGAACTACGTGTTGCCTGGAAGCCGGGGGTCTGAGGGCAGAAGCCCTGTGTTCCCATTTGGAAAGCTCCGTTCCTGCTGCCTTGAAGCTACCTGAATAACGCCGTTTCTGACGGGCCTCTAGGCCCTGGAGGCAGGGCTCGGGAACGAGGAGGCATTTTCTCGGAATACTCAGGGTGCTTCCGGAGCCGGCTTGGGAGCTCATCCCGTCAGGCTGTGGGACTACAGGGAACGGCCCCTTGAGGGCCTGCCTCGAGAAAGGCTTTGAGCCGCCCTGCAGGAACGGAGCATACAGCCAGCTCTTGGAGGTCTTCGTCACCGTGCTGCTTTAGTTGATCGGTGCTGCCCTTTTCAGGACTCCTAGACGCTTCGGGGGTGCACCCTCTTCCCTGCGAAAACCCCCGGCCCCTGGGGGCATGCTGTGCCACACCCAGGCCCCTAGGCCCTTGAGAGAGGGGCCCACTGTGTACGCCGGGGGAAGGGCGACACCCGGCGCTTTGAAAGGGGACGCCTGCGAGTCCTCGGCACTCCAACAGCAAGCATCAGGCACGCCTTTCTAGCCAGTCCACCGGGCCCTGGAAGTTTTCGACATTGACCTTCTCTCAGCTGCGCTGAGGAGATGGTCTGCTTAGCACGCCTTCTGGCACCTCGCTTGGAAAGTCACTCTACTCACGGAGAAAGTCAGCTTGCCCTGGAGTGCAGCGGCAACTACAGCCGAGTTCTTCAGGCAACCCAACACTGCGGTCTTTTGGGAAGAGGCAGACGCTTAGAGGCCTCACGAGAGCCTGCCTTGGTTGAGGCCGTTTGCTCCACGCAGAACACCCTGCGTCAACCAGTGGATTCGGGGGAGGGCCCGCGGTGTACCTTGGGTGGTCTGTGGCCAGGTTACGCTGACTGCCTGTCTGGCTTGAAATGCGGGCCTGAAGGCACAGGCCCCCTCTCCCACTTGGGAAGTTCCCTTGGTCGGGCCTTGCACTCCACGGAGAGACACCCTTTGTGACGGGCCTCCCGTCACGGTCGGCATGGCTCCGGGCAGAAAGGGAGTTCTCTCTCGTAAAACAGGGTACCGTCCAGGGCCTGCTTGGGAGCTCCTGCTGCTCTGCTCTCTACCTACCTGGAGACCGAACGTCAGCCCTTGCCTCGAGGAAAGTCGCTTTCTTGCCCTGCTGAAGCGGAGGCAGGCAGCACTTTCCAAGAGGCCTTCGTCGCACTTCTCCTTTCTTTTCTTCTCGGTTAGTGCGCCGCCCAGGAAACCCAGCACCCTCGCGTTCGCACCCTAGTCCCTCGCCAGACCACCGACTACCGGCAGGCTCCACTGGCCTGCTCAGCGGCATCCAGGCCCGGAAGCCCTTCCCAGTCCCTCCGTGTATGCCGAGGGCAGGGCAACGCACTGCACACCTCCTGGAGAGAGCTAGGGCCCCTCAGCACTGCAACAGCTACAGGGAACCCGTTCCCTCACGTCCTACTTGTCAAGGAACTCGGCCTCGTTGCCCCTGTCTGAGCTGCACTGAGGAAAAGAACCTGCTTCGCAGGCCTTCTAGGAACCCTTCGCCGAGGGCACCGTACTTTGAGGGGAGAAAGTCAGCTTGCTCTCCTGCTGCCGCTGAAGTACAGTGCTTCTTCCTCTCCCACTGCAGGCCTTTGGTAGAGGCTGAGCCCCGAGAGAGCCTACCTAGGGGCTTCCTTGGATGAGGGAGTGGGCTCCATGCAGAACACCCTGTGAAGAAAAGTGGATTCAGGGAAGGCGCGAGGGTGTAGCGAGTGTCCCTGGGCACTCGCTAGAAAGCACAAGGAGGTGAACTACGTGTTGCCTGGAAGCCGGGGGTCTGAGGGCAGAAGCCCTGTGTTCCCATTTGGAAAGCTCCGTTCCTGCTGCCTTGAAGCTACCTGAATAACGCCGTTTCTGACGGGCCTCTAGGCCCTGGAGGCAGGGCTCGGGAACGAGGAGGCATTTTCTCGGAATACTCAGGGTGCTTCCGGAGCCGGCTTGGGAGCTCATCCCGTCAGGCTGTGGGACTACAGGGAACGGCCCCTTGAGGGCCTGCCTCGAGAAAGGCTTTGAGCCGCCCTGCAGGAACGGAGCATACAGCCAGCTCTTGGAGGTCTTCGTCACCGTGCTGCTTTAGTTGATCGGTGCTGCCCTTTTCAGGACTCCTAGACGCTTCGGGGGTGCACCCTCTTCCCTGCGAAAACCCCCGGCCCCTGGGGGCATGCTGTGCCACACCCAGGCCCCTAGGCCCTTGAGAGAGGGGCCCACTGTGTACGCCGGGGGAAGGGCGACACCCGGCGCTTTGAAAGGGGACGCCTGCGAGTCCTCGGCACTCCAACAGCAAGCATCAGGCACGCCTTTCTAGCCAGTCCACCGGGCCCTGGAAGTTTTCGACATTGACCTTCTCTCAGCTGCGCTGAGGAGATGGTCTGCTTAGCACGCCTTCTGGCACCTCGCTTGGAAAGTCACTCTACTCACGGAGAAAGTCAGCTTGCCCTGGAGTGCAGCGGCAACTACAGCCGAGTTCTTCAGGCAACCCAACACTGCGGTCTTTTGGGAAGAGGCAGACGCTTAGAGGCCTCACGAGAGCCTGCCTTGGTTGAGGCCGTTTGCTCCACGCAGAACACCCTGCGTCAACCAGTGGATTCGGGGGAGGGCCCGCGGTGTACCTTGGGTGGTCTGTGGCCAGGTTACGCTGACTGCCTGTCTGGCTTGAAATGCGGGCCTGAAGGCACAGGCCCCCTCTCCCACTTGGGAAGTTCCCTTGGTCGGGCCTTGCACTCCACGGAGAGACACCCTTTGTGACGGGCCTCCCGTCACGGTCGGCATGGCTCCGGGCAGAAAGGGAGTTCTCTCTCGTAAAACAGGGTACCGTCCAGGGCCTGCTTGGGAGCTCCTGCTGCTCTGCTCTCTACCTACCTGGAGACCGAACGTCAGCCCTTGCCTCGAGGAAAGTCGCTTTCTTGCCCTGCTGAAGCGGAGGCATGCAGCACTTTCCAAGAGGCCTTCGTCGCACTTCTCCTTTCTTTTCTTCTCGGTTAGTGCGCCGCCCAGGAAACCCAGCACCCTCGCGTTCGCACCCTAGTCCCTCGCCAGACCACCGACTACCGGCAGGCTCCACTGGCCTGCTCAGCGGCATCCAGGCCCGGAAGCCCTTCCCAGTCCCTCCGTGTATGCCGAGGGCAGGGCAACGCACTGCACACCTCCTGGAGAGAGCTAGGGCCCCTCAGCACTGCAACAGCTACAGGGAACCCGTTCCCTCACGTCCTACTTGTCAAGGAACTCGGCCTCGTTGCCCCTGTCTGAGCTGCACTGAGGAAAAGAACCTGCTTCGCAGGCCTTCTAGGAACCCTTCGCCGAGGGCACCGTACTTTGAGGGGAGAAAGTCAGCTTGCGCTCCTGCTGCCGCTGAAGTACAGTGCTTCTTCCTCTCCCACTGCAGGCCTTTGGTAGAGGCTGAGCCCCGATAGAGCCTACCTAGGGGCTTCCTTGGATGAGGGAGTGGGCTCCATGCAGAACACCCTGTGAAGAAAAGTGGATTCAGGGAAGGCGCGAGGGTGTAGCGAGTGTCCCTGGGCACTCGCTAGAAAGCACAAGGAGGTGAAGTACGTGTTGCCTGGAAGCCGGGGGTCTGAGGGCAGAAGCCCTGTGTTCCCATTTGGAAAGCTCCGTTCCTGCTGCCTTGAAGCTACCTGAATAACGCCGTTTCTGACGGGCCTCTAGGCCCTGGAGGCAGGGCTCGGGAACGAGGAGGCATTTTCTCGGAATACTCAGGGTGCTTCCGGAGCCGGCTTGGGAGCTCATCCCGTCAGGCTGTGGGACTACAGGGAACGGCCCCTTGAGGGCCTGCCTCGAGAAAGGCTTTGAGCCGCCCTGCAGGAACGGAGCATACAGCCAGCTCTTGGAGGTCTTCGTCACCGTGCTGCTTTAGTTGATCGGTGCTGCCCTTTTCAGGACTCCTAGACGCTTCGGGGGTGCACCCTCTTCCCTGCGAAAACCCCCGGCCCCTGGGGGCATGCTGTGCCACACCCAGGCCCCTAGGCCCTTGAGAGAGGGGCCCACTGTGTACGCCGGGGGAAGGGCGACACCCGGCGCTTTGAAAGGGGACGCCTGCGAGTCCTCGGCACTCCAACAGCAAGCATCAGGCACGCCTTTCTAGCCAGTCCACCGGGCCCTGGAAGTTTTCGACATTGACCTTCTCTCAGCTGCGCTGAGGAGATGGTCTGCTTAGCACGCCTTCTGGCACCTCGCTTGGAAAGTCACTCTACTCACGGAGAAAGTCAGCTTGCCCTGGAGTGCAGCGGCAACTACAGCCGAGTTCTTCAGGCAACCCAACACTGCGGTCTTTTGGGAAGAGGCAGACGCTTAGAGGCCTCACGAGAGCCTGCCTTGGTTGAGGCCGTTTGCTCCACGCAGAACACCCTGCGTCAACCAGTGGATTCGGGGGAGGGCCCGCGGTGTACCTTGGGTGGTCTGTGGCCAGGTTACGCTGACTGCCTGTCTGGCTTGAAATGCGGGCCTGAAGGCACAGGCCCCCTCTCCCACTTGGGAAGTTCCCTTGGTCGGGCCTTGCACTCCACGGAGAGACACCCTTTGTGACGGGCCTCCCGTCACGGTCGGCATGGCTCCGGGCAGAAAGGGAGTTCTCTCTCGTAAAACAGGGTACCGTCCAGGGCCTGCTTGGGAGCTCCTGCTGCTCTGCTCTCTACCTACCTGGAGACCGAACGTCAGCCCTTGCCTCGAGGAAAGTCGCTTTCTTGCCCTGCTGAAGCGGAGGCATGCAGCACTTTCCAAGAGGCCTTCGTCGCACTTCTCCTTTCTTTTCTTCTCGGTTAGTGCGCCGCCCAGGAAACCCAGCACCCTCGCGTTCGCACCCTAGTCCCTCGCCAGACCACCGACTACCGGCAGGCTCCACTGGCCTGCTCAGCGGCATCCAGGCCCGGAAGCCCTTCCCAGTCCCTCCGTGTATGCCGAGGGCAGGGCAACGCACTGCACACCTCCTGGAGAGAGCTAGGGCCCCTCAGCACTGCAACAGCTACAGGGAACCCGTTCCCTCACGTCCTACTTGTCAAGGAACTCGGCCTCGTTGCCCCTGTCTGAGCTGCACTGAGGAAAAGAACCTGCTTCGCAGGCCTTCTAGGAACCCTTCGCCGAGGGCACCGTACTTTGAGGGGAGAAAGTCAGCTTGCGCTCCTGCTGCCGCTGAAGTACAGTGCTTCTTCCTCTCCCACTGCAGGCCTTTGGTAGAGGCTGAGCCCCGATAGAGCCTACCTAGGGGCTTCCTTGGATGAGGGAGTGGGCTCCATGCAGAACACCCTGTGAAGAAAAGTGGATTCAGGGAAGGCGCGAGGGTGTAGCGAGTGTCCCTGGGCACTCGCTAGAAAGCACAAGGAGGTGAAGTACGTGTTGCCTGGAAGCCGGGGGTCTGAGGGCAGAAGCCCTGTGTTCCCATTTGGAAAGCTCCGTTCCTGCTGCCTTGAAGCTACCTGAATAACGCCGTTTCTGACGGGCCTCTAGGCCCTGGAGGCAGGGCTCGGGAACGAGGAGGCATTTTCTCGGAATACTCAGGGTGCTTCCGGAGCCGGCTTGGGAGCTCATCCCGTCAGGCTGTGGGACTACAGGGAACGGCCCCTTGAGGGCCTGCCTCGAGAAAGGCTTTGAGCCGCCCTGCAGGAACGGAGCATACAGCCAGCTCTTGGAGGTCTTCGTCACCGTGCTGCTTTAGTTGATCGGTGCTGCCCTTTTCAGGACTCCTAGACGCTTCGGGGGTGCACCCTCTTGCCTGCGAAAACCCCCGGCCCCTGGGGGCATGCTGTGCCACACCCAGGCCCCTAGGCCCTTGAGAGAGGGGCCCACTGTGTACGCCGGGGGAAGGGCGACACCCGGCGCTTTGAAAGGGGACGCCTGCGAGTCCTCGGCACTCCAACAGCAAGCATCAGGCACGCCTTTCTAGCCAGTCCACCGGGCCCTGGAAGTTTTCGACATTGACCTTCTCTCAGCTGCGCTGAGGAGATGGTCTGCTTAGCACGCCTTCTGGCACCTCGCTTGGAAAGTCACTCTACTCACGGAGAAAGTCAGCTTGCCCTGGAGTGCAGCGGCAACTACAGCCGAGTTCTTCAGGCAACCCAACACTGCGGTCTTTTGGGAAGAGGCAGACGCTTAGAGGCCTCACGAGAGCCTGCCTTGGTTGAGGCCGTTTGCTCCACGCAGAACACCCTGCGTCAACCAGTGGATTCGGGGGAGGGCCCGCGGTGTACCTTGGGTGGTCTGTGGCCAGGTTACGCTGACTGCCTGTCTGGCTTGAAATGCGGGCCTGAAGGCACAGGCCCCCTCTCCCACTTGGGAAGTTCCCTTGGTCGGGCCTTGCACTCCACGGAGAGACACCCTTTGTGACGGGCCTCCCGTCACGGTCGGCATGGCTCCGGGCAGAAAGGGAGTTCTCTCTCGTAAAACAGGGTACCGTCCAGGGCCTGCTTGGGAGCTCCTGCTGCTCTGCTCTCTACCTACCTGGAGACCGAACGTCAGCCCTTGCCTCGAGGAAAGTCGCTTTCTTGCCCTGCTGAAGCGGAGGCATGCAGCACTTTCCAAGAGGCCTTCGTCGCACTTCTCCTTTCTTTTCTTCTCGGTTAGTGCGCCGCCCAGGAAACCCAGCACCCTCGCGTTCGCACCCTAGTCCCTCGCCAGACCACCGACTACCGGCAGGCTCCACTGGCCTGCTCAGCGGCATCCAGGCCCGGAAGCCCTTCCCAGTCCCTCCGTGTATGCCGAGGGCAGGGCAACGCACTGCACACCTCCTGGAGAGAGCTAGGGCCCCTCAGCACTGCAACAGCTACAGGGAACCCGTTCCCTCACGTCCTACTTGTCAAGGAACTCGGCCTCGTTGCCCCTGTCTGAGCTGCACTGAGGAAAAGAACCTGCTTCGCAGGCCTTCTAGGAACCCTTCGCCGAGGGCACCGTACTTTGAGGGGAGAAAGTCAGCTTGCGCTCCTGCTGCCGCTGAAGTACAGTGCTTCTTCCTCTCCCACTGCAGGCCTTTGGTAGAGGCTGAGCCCCGAGAGAGCCTACCTAGGGGCTTCCTTGGATGAGGGAGTGGGCTCCATGCAGAACACCCTGTGAAGAAAAGTGGATTCAGGGAAGGCGCGAGGGTGTAGCGAGTGTCCCTGGGCACTCGCTAGAAAGCACAAGGAGGTGAAGTACGTGTTGCCTGGAAGCCGGGGGTCTGAGGGCAGAAGCCCTGTGTTCCCATTTGGAAAGCTCCGTTCCTGCTGCCTTGAAGCTACCTGAATAACGCCGTTTCTGACGGGCCTCTAGGCCCTGGAGGCAGGGCTCGGGAACGAGGAGGCATTTTCTCGGAATACTCAGGGTGCTTCCGGAGCCGGCTTGGGAGCTCATCCCGTCAGGCTGTGGGACTACAGGGAACGGCCCCTTGAGGGCCTGCCTCGAGAAAGGCTTTGAGCCGCCCTGCAGGAACGGAGCATACAGCCAGCTCTTGGAGGTCTTCGTCACCGTGCTGCTTTAGTTGATCGGTGCTGCCCTTTTCAGGACTCCTAGACGCTTCGGGGGTGCACCCTCTTGCCTGCGAAAACCCCCGGCCCCTGGGGGCATGCTGTGCCACACCCAGGCCCCTAGGCCCTTGAGAGAGGGGCCCACTGTGTACGCCGGGGGAAGGGCGACACCCGGCGCTTTGAAAGGGGACGCCTGCGAGTCCTCGGCACTCCAACAGCAAGCATCAGGCACGCCTTTCTAGCCAGTCCACCGGGCCCTGGAAGTTTTCGACATTGACCTTCTCTCAGCTGCGCTGAGGAGATGGTCTGCTTAGCACGCCTTCTGGCACCTCGCTTGGAAAGTCACTCTACTCACGGAGAAAGTCAGCTTGCCCTGGAGTGCAGCGGCAACTACAGCCGAGTTCTTCAGGCAACCCAACACTGCGGTCTTTTGGGAAGAGGCAGACGCTTAGAGGCCTCACGAGAGCCTGCCTTGGTTGAGGCCGTTTGCTCCACGCAGAACACCCTGCGTCAACCAGTGGATTCGGGGGAGGGCCCGCGGTGTACCTTGGGTGGTCTGTGGCCAGGTTACGCTGACTGCCTGTCTGGCTTGAAATGCGGGCCTGAAGGCACAGGCCCCCTCTCCCACTTGGGAAGTTCCCTTGGTCGGGCCTTGCACTCCACGGAGAGACACCCTTTGTGACGGGCCTCCCGTCACGGTCGGCATGGCTCCGGGCAGAAAGGGAGTTCTCTCTCGTAAAACAGGGTACCGTCCAGGGCCTGCTTGGGAGCTCCTGCTGCTCTGCTCTCTACCTACCTGGAGACCGAACGTCAGCCCTTGCCTCGAGGAAAGTCGCTTTCTTGCCCTGCTGAAGCGGAGGCATGCAGCACTTTCCAAGAGGCCTTCGTCGCACTTCTCCTTTCTTTTCTTCTCGGTTAGTGCGCCGCCCAGGAAACCCAGCACCCTCGCGTTCGCACCCTAGTCCCTCGCCAGACCACCGACTACCGGCAGGCTCCACTGGCCTGCTCAGCGGCATCCAGGCCCGGAAGCCCTTCCCAGTCCCTCCGTGTATGCCGAGGGCAGGGCAACGCACTGCACACCTCCTGGAGAGAGCTAGGGCCCCTCAGCACTGCAACAGCTACAGGGAACCCGTTCCCTCACGTCCTACTTGTCAAGGAACTCGGCCTCGTTGCCCCTGTCTGAGCTGCACTGAGGAAAAGAACCTGCTTCGCAGGCCTTCTAGGAACCCTTCGCCGAGGGCACCGTACTTTGAGGGGAGAAAGTCAGCTTGCGCTCCTGCTGCCGCTGAAGTACAGTGCTTCTTCCTCTCCCACTGCAGGCCTTTGGTAGAGGCTGAGCCCCGAGAGAGCCTACCTAGGGGCTTCCTTGGATGAGGGAGTGGGCTCCATGCAGAACACCCTGTGAAGAAAAGTGGATTCAGGGAAGGCGCGAGGGTGTAGCGAGTGTCCCTGGGCACTCGCTAGAAAGCACAAGGAGGTGAACTACGTGTTGCCTGGAAGCCGGGGGTCTGAGGGCAGAAGCCCTGTGTTCCCATTTGGAAAGCTCCGTTCCTGCTGCCTTGAAGCTACCTGAATAACGCCGTTTCTGACGGGCCTCTAGGCCCTGGAGGCAGGGCTCGGGAACGAGGAGGCATTTTCTCGGAATACTCAGGGTGCTTCCGGAGCCGGCTTGGGAGCTCATCCCGTCAGGCTGTGGGACTACAGGGAACGGCCCCTTGAGGGCCTGCCTCGAGAAAGGCTTTGAGCCGCCCTGCAGGAACGGAGCATACAGCCAGCTCTTGGAGGTCTTCGTCACCGTGCTGCTTTAGTTGATCGGTGCTGCCCTTTTCAGGACTCCTAGACGCTTCGGGGGTGCACCCTTTTCCCTGCGAAAACCCCCGGCCCCTGGGGGCATGCTGTGCCACACCCAGGCCCCTAGGCCCTTGAGAGAGGGGCCCACTGTGTACGCCGGGGGAAGGGCGACACCCGGCGCTTTGAAAGGGGACGCCTGCGAGTCCTCGGCACTCCAACAGCAAGCATCAGGCACGCCTTTCTAGCCAGTCCACCGGGCCCTGGAAGTTTTCGACATTGACCTTCTCTCAGCTGCGCTGAGGAGATGGTCTGCTTAGCACGCCTTCTGGCACCTCGCTTGGAAAGTCACTCTACTCACGGAGAAAGTCAGCTTGCCCTGGAGTGCAGCGGCAACTACAGCCGAGTTCTTCAGGCAACCCAACACTGCGGTCTTTTGGGAAGAGGCAGACGCTTAGAGGCCTCACGAGAGCCTGCCTTGGTTGAGGCCGTTTGCTCCACGCAGAACACCCTGCGTCAACCAGTGGATTCGGGGGAGGGCCCGCGGTGTACCTTGGGTGGTCTGTGGCCAGGTTACGCTGACTGCCTGTCTGGCTTGAAATGCGGGCCTGAAGGCACAGGCCCCCTCTCCCACTTGGGAAGTTCCCTTGGTCGGGCCTTGCACTCCACGGAGAGACACCCTTTGTGACGGGCCTCCCGTCACGGTCGGCATGGCTCCGGGCAGAAAGGGAGTTCTCTCTCGTAAAACAGGGTACCGTCCAGGGCCTGCTTGGGAGCTCCTGCTGCTCTGCTCTCTACCTACCTGGAGACCGAACGTCAGCCCTTGCCTCGAGGAAAGTCGCTTTCTTGCCCTGCTGAAGCGGAGGCATGCAGCACTTTCCAAGAGGCCTTCGTCGCACTTCTCCTTTCTTTTCTTCTCGGTTAGTGCGCCGCCCAGGAAACCCAGCACCCTCGCGTTCGCACCCTAGTCCCTCGCCAGACCACCGACTACCGGCAGGCTCCACTGGCCTGCTCAGCGGCATCCAGGCCCGGAAGCCCTTCCCAGTCCCTCCGTGTATGCCGAGGGCAGGGCAACGCACTGCACACCTCCTGGAGAGAGCTAGGGCCCCTCAGCACTGCAACAGCTACAGGGAACCCGTTCCCTCACGTCCTACTTGTCAAGGAACTCGGCCTCGTTGCCCCTGTCTGAGCTGCACTGAGGAAAAGAACCTGCTTCGCAGGCCTTCTAGGAACCCTTCGCCGAGGGCACCGTACTTTGAGGGGAGAAAGTCAGCTTGCGCTCCTGCTGCCGCTGAAGTACAGTGCTTCTTCCTCTCCCACTGCAGGCCTTTGGTAGAGGCTGAGCCCCGAGAGAGCCTACCTAGGGGCTTCCTTGGATGAGGGAGTGGGCTCCATGCAGAACACCCTGTGAAGAAAAGTGGATTCAGGGAAGGCGCGAGGGTGTAGCGAGTGTCCCTGGGCACTCGCTAGAAAGCACAAGGAGGTGAACTACGTGTTGCCTGGAAGCCGGGGGTCTGAGGGCAGAAGCCCTGTGTTCCCATTTGGAAAGCTCCGTTCCTGCTGCCTTGAAGCTACCTGAATAACGCCGTTTCTGACGGGCCTCTAGGCCCTGGAGGCAGGGCTCGGGAACGAGGAGGCATTTTCTCGGAATACTCAGGGTGCTTCCGGAGCCGGCTTGGGAGCTCATCCCGTCAGGCTGTGGGACTACAGGGAACGGCCCCTTGAGGGCCTGCCTCGAGAAAGGCTTTGAGCCGCCCTGCAGGAACGGAGCATACAGCCAGCTCTTGGAGGTCTTCGTCACCGTGCTGCTTTAGTTGATCGGTGCTGCCCTTTTCAGGACTCCTAGACGCTTCGGGGGTGCACCCTTTTCCCTGCGAAAACCCCCGGCCCCTGGGGGCATGCTGTGCCACACCCAGGCCCCTAGGCCCTTGAGAGAGGGGCCCACTGTGTACGCCGGGGGAAGGGCGACACCCGGCGCTTTGAAAGGGGACGCCTGCGAGTCCTCGGCACTCCAACAGCAAGCATCAGGCACGCCTTTCTAGCCAGTCCACCGGGCCCTGGAAGTTTTCGACATTGACCTTCTCTCAGCTGCGCTGAGGAGATGGTCTGCTTAGCACGCCTTCTGGCACCTCGCTTGGAAAGTCACTCTACTCACGGAGAAAGTCAGCTTGCCCTGGAGTGCAGCGGCAACTACAGCCGAGTTCTTCAGGCAACCCAACACTGCGGTCTTTTGGGAAGAGGCAGACGCTTAGAGGCCTCACGAGAGCCTGCCTTGGTTGAGGCCGTTTGCTCCACGCAGAACACCCTGCGTCAACCAGTGGATTCGGGGGAGGGCCCGCGGTGTACCTTGGGTGGTCTGTGGCCAGGTTACGCTGACTGCCTGTCTGGCTTGAAATGCGGGCCTGAAGGCACAGGCCCCCTCTCCCACTTGGGAAGTTCCCTTGGTCGGGCCTTGCACTCCACGGAGAGACACCCTTTGTGACGGGCCTCCCGTCACGGTCGGCATGGCTCCGGGCAGAAAGGGAGTTCTCTCTCGTAAAACAGGGTACCGTCCAGGGCCTGCTTGGGAGCTCCTGCTGCTCTGCTCTCTACCTACCTGGAGACCGAACGTCAGCCCTTGCCTCGAGGAAAGTCGCTTTCTTGCCCTGCTGAAGCGGAGGCATGCAGCACTTTCCAAGAGGCCTTCGTCGCACTTCTCCTTTCTTTTCTTCTCGGTTAGTGCGCCGCCCAGGAAACCCAGCACCCTCGCGTTCGCACCCTAGTCCCTCGCCAGACCACCGACTACCGGCAGGCTCCACTGGCCTGCTCAGCGGCATCCAGGCCCGGAAGCCCTTCCCAGTCCCTCCGTGTATGCCGAGGGCAGGGCAACGCACTGCACACCTCCTGGAGAGAGCTAGGGCCCCTCAGCACTGCAACAGCTACAGGGAACCCGTTCCCTCACGTCCTACTTGTCAAGGAACTCGGCCTCGTTGCCCCTGTCTGAGCTGCACTGAGGAAAAGAACCTGCTTCGCAGGCCTTCTAGGAACCCTTCGCCGAGGGCACCGTACTTTGAGGGGAGAAAGTCAGCTTGCGCTCCTGCTGCCGCTGAAGTACAGTGCTTCTTCCTCTCCCACTGCAGGCCTTTGGTAGAGGCTGAGCCCCGAGAGAGCCTACCTAGGGGCTTCCTTGGATGAGGGAGTGGGCTCCATGCAGAACACCCTGTGAAGAAAAGTGGATTCAGGGAAGGCGCGAGGGTGTAGCGAGTGTCCCTGGGCACTCGCTAGAAAGCACAAGGAGGTGAACTACGTGTTGCCTGGAAGCCGGGGGTCTGAGGGCAGAAGCCCTGTGTTCCCATTTGGAAAGCTCCGTTCCTGCTGCCTTGAAGCTACCTGAATAACGCCGTTTCTGACGGGCCTCTAGGCCCTGGAGGCAGGGCTCGGGAACGAGGAGGCATTTTCTCGGAATACTCAGGGTGCTTCCGGAGCCGGCTTGGGAGCTCATCCCGTCAGGCTGTGGGACTACAGGGAACGGCCCCTTGAGGGCCTGCCTCGAGAAAGGCTTTGAGCCGCCCTGCAGGAACGGAGCATACAGCCAGCTCTTGGAGGTCTTCGTCACCGTGCTGCTTTAGTTGATCGGTGCTGCCCTTTTCAGGACTCCTAGACGCTTCGGGGGTGCACCCTTTTCCCTGCGAAAACCCCCGGCCCCTGGGGGCATGCTGTGCCACACCCAGGCCCCTAGGCCCTTGAGAGAGGGGCCCACTGTGTACGCCGGGGGAAGGGCGACACCCGGCGCTTTGAAAGGGGACGCCTGCGAGTCCTCGGCACTCCAACAGCAAGCATCAGGCACGCCTTTCTAGCCAGTCCACCGGGCCCTGGAAGTTTTCGACATTGACCTTCTCTCAGCTGCGCTGAGGAGATGGTCTGCTTAGCACGCCTTCTGGCACCTCGCTTGGAAAGTCACTCTACTCACGGAGAAAGTCAGCTTGCCCTGGAGTGCAGCGGCAACTACAGCCGAGTTCTTCAGGCAACCCAACACTGCGGTCTTTTGGGAAGAGGCAGACGCTTAGAGGCCTCACGAGAGCCTGCCTTGGTTGAGGCCGTTTGCTCCACGCAGAACACCCTGCGTCAACCAGTGGATTCGGGGGAGGGCCCGCGGTGTACCTTGGGTGGTCTGTGGCCAGGTTACGCTGACTGCCTGTCTGGCTTGAAATGCGGGCCTGAAGGCACAGGCCCCCTCTCCCACTTGGGAAGTTCCCTTGGTCGGGCCTTGCACTCCACGGAGAGACACCCTTTGTGACGGGCCTCCCGTCACGGTCGGCATGGCTCCGGGCAGAAAGGGAGTTCTCTCTCGTAAAACAGGGTACCGTCCAGGGCCTGCTTGGGAGCTCCTGCTGCTCTGCTCTCTACCTACCTGGAGACCGAACGTCAGCCCTTGCCTCGAGGAAAGTCGCTTTCTTGCCCTGCTGAAGCGGAGGCATGCAGCACTTTCCAAGAGGCCTTCGTCGCACTTCTCCTTTCTTTTCTTCTCGGTTAGTGCGCCGCCCAGGAAACCCAGCACCCTCGCGTTCGCACCCTAGTCCCTCGCCAGACCACCGACTACCGGCAGGCTCCACTGGCCTGCTCAGCGGCATCCAGGCCCGGAAGCCCTTCCCAGTCACTCCGTGTATGCCGAGGGCAGGGCAACGCACTGCACACCTCCTGGAGAGAGCTAGGGCCCCTCAGCACTGCAACAGCTACAGGGAACCCGTTCCCTCACGTCCTACTTGTCAAGGAACTCGGCCTCGTTGCCCCTGTCTGAGCTGCACTGAGGAAAAGAACCTGCTTCGCAGGCCTTCTAGGAACCCTTCGCCGAGGGCACCGTACTTTGAGGGGAGAAAGTCAGCTTGCGCTCCTGCTGCCGCTGAAGTACAGTGCTTCTTCCTCTCCCACTGCAGGCCTTTGGTAGAGGCTGAGCCCCGAGAGAGCCTACCTAGGGGCTTCCTTGGATGAGGGAGTGGGCTCCATGCAGAACACCCTGTGAAGAAAAGTGGATTCAGGGAAGGCGCGAGGGTGTAGCGAGTGTCCCTGGGCACTCGCTAGAAAGCACAAGGAGGTGAACTACGTGTTGCCTGGAAGCCGGGGGTCTGAGGGCAGAAGCCCTGTGTTCCCATTTGGAAAGCTCCGTTCCTGCTGCCTTGAAGCTACCTGAATAACGCCGTTTCTGACGGGCCTCTAGGCCCTGGAGGCAGGGCTCGGGAACGAGGAGGCATTTTCTCGGAATACTCAGGGTGCTTCCGGAGCCGGCTTGGGAGCTCATCCCGTCAGGCTGTGGGACTACAGGGAACGGCCCCTTGAGGGCCTGCCTCGAGAAAGGCTTTGAGCCGCCCTGCAGGAACGGAGCATACAGCCAGCTCTTGGAGGTCTTCGTCACCGTGCTGCTTTAGTTGATCGGTGCTGCCCTTTTCAGGACTCCTAGACGCTTCGGGGGTGCACCCTTTTCCCTGCGAAAACCCCCGGCCCCTGGGGGCATGCTGTGCCACACCCAGGCCCCTAGGCCCTTGAGAGAGGGGCCCACTGTGTACGCCGGGGGAAGGGCGACACCCGGCGCTTTGAAAGGGGACGCCTGCGAGTCCTCGGCACTCCAACAGCAAGCATCAGGCACGCCTTTCTAGCCAGTCCACCGGGCCCTGGAAGTTTTCGACATTGACCTTCTCTCAGCTGCGCTGAGGAGATGGTCTGCTTAGCACGCCTTCTGGCACCTCGCTTGGAAAGTCACTCTACTCACGGAGAAAGTCAGCTTGCCCTGGAGTGCAGCGGCAACTACAGCCGAGTTCTTCAGGCAACCCAACACTGCGGTCTTTTGGGAAGAGGCAGACGCTTAGAGGCCTCACGAGAGCCTGCCTTGGTTGAGGCCGTTTGCTCCACGCAGAACACCCTGCGTCAACCAGTGGATTCGGGGGAGGGCCCGCGGTGTACCTTGGGTGGTCTGTGGCCAGGTTACGCTGACTGCCTGTCTGGCTTGAAATGCGGGCCTGAAGGCACAGGCCCCCTCTCCCACTTGGGAAGTTCCCTTGGTCGGGCCTTGCACTCCACGGAGAGACACCCTTTGTGACGGGCCTCCCGTCACGGTCGGCATGGCTCCGGGCAGAAAGGGAGTTCTCTCTCGTAAAACAGGGTACCGTCCAGGGCCTGCTTGGGAGCTCCTGCTGCTCTGCTCTCTACCTACCTGGAGACCGAACGTCAGCCCTTGCCTCGAGGAAAGTCGCTTTCTTGCCCTGCTGAAGCGGAGGCATGCAGCACTTTCCAAGAGGCCTTCGTCGCACTTCTCCTTTCTTTTCTTCTCGGTTAGTGCGCCGCCCAGGAAACCCAGCACCCTCGCGTTCGCACCCTAGTCCCTCGCCAGACCACCGACTACCGGCAGGCTCCACTGGCCTGCTCAGCGGCATCCAGGCCCGGAAGCCCTTCCCAGTCACTCCGTGTATGCCGAGGGCAGGGCAACGCACTGCACACCTCCTGGAGAGAGCTAGGGCCCCTCAGCACTGCAACAGCTACAGGGAACCCGTTCCCTCACGTCCTACTTGTCAAGGAACTCGGCCTCGTTGCCCCTGTCTGAGCTGCACTGAGGAAAAGAACCTGCTTCGCAGGCCTTCTAGGAACCCTTCGCCGAGGGCACCGTACTTTTAGGGGAGAAAGTCAGCTTGCGCTCCTGCTGCCGCTGAAGTACAGTGCTTCTTCCTCTCCCACTGCAGGCCTTTGGTAGAGGCTGAGCCCCGAGAGAGCCTACCTAGGGGCTTCCTTGGATGAGGGAGTGGGCTCCATGCAGAACACCCTGTGAAGAAAAGTGGATTCAGGGAAGGCGCGAGGGTGTAGCGAGTGTCCCTGGGCACTCGCTAGAAAGCACAAGGAGGTGAACTACGTGTTGCCTGGAAGCCGGGGGTCTGAGGGCAGAAGCCCTGTGTTCCCATTTGGAAAGCTCCGTTCCTGCTGCCTTGAAGCTACCTGAATAACGCCGTTTCTGACGGGCCTCTAGGCCCTGGAGGCAGGGCTCGGGAACGAGGAGGCATTTTCTCGGAATACTCAGGGTGCTTCCGGAGCCGGCTTGGGAGCTCATCCCGTCAGGCTGTGGGACTACAGGGAACGGCCCCTTGAGGGCCTGCCTCGAGAAAGGCTTTGAGCCGCCCTGCAGGAACGGAGCATACAGCCAGCTCTTGGAGGTCTTCGTCACCGTGCTGCTTTAGTTGATCGGTGCTGCCCTTTTCAGGACTCCTAGACGCTTCGGGGGTGCACCCTTTTCCCTGCGAAAACCCCCGGCCCCTGGGGGCATGCTGTGCCACACCCAGGCCCCTAGGCCCTTGAGAGAGGGGCCCACTGTGTACGCCGGGGGAAGGGCGACACCCGGCGCTTTGAAAGGGGACGCCTGCGAGTCCTCGGCACTCCAACAGCAAGCATCAGGCACGCCTTTCTAGCCAGTCCACCGGGCCCTGGAAGTTTTCGACATTGACCTTCTCTCAGCTGCGCTGAGGAGATGGTCTGCTTAGCACGCCTTCTGGCACCTCGCTTGGAAAGTCACTCTACTCACGGAGAAAGTCAGCTTGCCCTGGAGTGCAGCGGCAACTACAGCCGAGTTCTTCAGGCAACCCAACACTGCGGTCTTTTGGGAAGAGGCAGACGCTTAGAGGCCTCACGAGAGCCTGCCTTGGTTGAGGCCGTTTGCTCCACGCAGAACACCCTGCGTCAACCAGTGGATTCGGGGGAGGGCCCGCGGTGTACCTTGGGTGGTCTGTGGCCAGGTTACGCTGACTGCCTGTCTGGCTTGAAATGCGGGCCTGAAGGCACAGGCCCCCTCTCCCACTTGGGAAGTTCCCTTGGTCGGGCCTTGCACTCCACGGAGAGACACCCTTTGTGACGGGCCTCCCGTCACGGTCGGCATGGCTCCGGGCAGAAAGGGAGTTCTCTCTCGTAAAACAGGGTACCGTCCAGGGCCTGCTTGGGAGCTCCTGCTGCTCTGCTCTCTACCTACCTGGAGACCGAACGTCAGCCCTTGCCTCGAGGAAAGTCGCTTTCTTGCCCTGCTGAAGCGGAGGCATGCAGCACTTTCCAAGAGGCCTTCGTCGCACTTCTCCTTTCTTTTCTTCTCGGTTAGTGCGCCGCCCAGGAAACCCAGCACCCTCGCGTTCGCACCCTAGTCCCTCGCCAGACCACCGACTACCGGCAGGCTCCACTGGCCTGCTCAGCGGCATCCAGGCCCGGAAGCCCTTCCCAGTCACTCCGTGTATGCCGAGGGCAGGGCAACGCACTGCACACCTCCTGGAGAGAGCTAGGGCCCCTCAGCACTGCAACAGCTACAGGGAACCCGTTCCCTCACGTCCTACTTGTCAAGGAACTCGGCCTCGTTGCCCCTGTCTGAGCTGCACTGAGGAAAAGAACCTGCTTCGCAGGCCTTCTAGGAACCCTTCGCCGAGGGCACCGTACTTTTAGGGGAGAAAGTCAGCTTGCGCTCCTGCTGCCGCTGAAGTACAGTGCTTCTTCCTCTCACACTGCAGGCCTTTGGTAGAGGCTGAGCCCCGAGAGAGCCTACCTAGGGGCTTCCTTGGATGAGGGAGTGGGCTCCATGCAGAACACCCTGTGAAGAAAAGTGGATTCAGGGAAGGCGCGAGGGTGTAGCGAGTGTCCCTGGGCACTCGCTAGAAAGCACAAGGAGGTGAACTACGTGTTGCCTGGAAGCCGGGGGTCTGAGGGCAGAAGCCCTGTGTTCCCATTTGGAAAGCTCCGTTCCTGCTGCCTTGAAGCTACCTGAATAACGCCGTTTCTGACGGGCCTCTAGGCCCTGGAGGCAGGGCTCGGGAACGAGGAGGCATTTTCTCGGAATACTCAGGGTGCTTCCGGAGCCGGCTTGGGAGCTCATCCCGTCAGGCTGTGGGACTACAGGGAACGGCCCCTTGAGGGCCTGCCTCGAGAAAGGCTTTGAGCCGCCCTGCAGGAACGGAGCATACAGCCAGCTCTTGGAGGTCTTCGTCACCGTGCTGCTTTAGTTGATCGGTGCTGCCCTTTTCAGGACTCCTAGACGCTTCGGGGGTGCACCCTTTTCCCTGCGAAAACCCCCGGCCCCTGGGGGCATGCTGTGCCACACCCAGGCCCCTAGGCCCTTGAGAGAGGGGCCCACTGTGTACGCCGGGGGAAGGGCGACACCCGGCGCTTTGAAAGGGGACGCCTGCGAGTCCTCGGCACTCCAACAGCAAGCATCAGGCACGCCTTTCTAGCCAGTCCACCGGGCCCTGGAAGTTTTCGACATTGACCTTCTCTCAGCTGCGCTGAGGAGATGGTCTGCTTAGCACGCCTTCTGGCACCTCGCTTGGAAAGTCACTCTACTCACGGAGAAAGTCAGCTTGCCCTGGAGTGCAGCGGCAACTACAGCCGAGTTCTTCAGGCAACCCAACACTGCGGTCTTTTGGGAAGAGGCAGACGCTTAGAGGCCTCACGAGAGCCTGCCTTGGTTGAGGCCGTTTGCTCCACGCAGAACACCCTGCGTCAACCAGTGGATTCGGGGGAGGGCCCGCGGTGTACCTTGGGTGGTCTGTGGCCAGGTTACGCTGACTGCCTGTCTGGCTTGAAATGCGGGCCTGAAGGCACAGGCCCCCTCTCCCACTTGGGAAGTTCCCTTGGTCGGGCCTTGCACTCCACGGAGAGACACCCTTTGTGACGGGCCTCCCGTCACGGTCGGCATGGCTCCGGGCAGAAAGGGAGTTCTCTCTCGTAAAACAGGGTACCGTCCAGGGCCTGCTTGGGAGCTCCTGCTGCTCTGCTCTCTACCTACCTGGAGACCGAACGTCAGCCCTTGCCTCGAGGAAAGTCGCTTTCTTGCCCTGCTGAAGCGGAGGCATGCAGCACTTTCCAAGAGGCCTTCGTCGCACTTCTCCTTTCTTTTCTTCTCGGTTAGTGCGCCGCCCAGGAAACCCAGCACCCTCGCGTTCGCACCCTAGTCCCTCGCCAGACCACCGACTACCGGCAGGCTCCACTGGCCTGCTCAGCGGCATCCAGGCCCGGAAGCCCTTCCCAGTCACTCCGTGTATGCCGAGGGCAGGGCAACGCACTGCACACCTCCTGGAGAGAGCTAGGGCCCCTCAGCACTGCAACAGCTACAGGGAACCCGTTCCCTCACGTCCTACTTGTCAAGGAACTCGGCCTCGTTGCCCCTGTCTGAGCTGCACTGAGGAAAAGAACCTGCTTCGCAGGCCTTCTAGGAACCCTTCGCCGAGGGCACCGTACTTTTAGGGGAGAAAGTCAGCTTGCGCTCCTGCTGCCGCTGAAGTACAGTGCTTCTTCCTCTCACACTGCAGGCCTTTGGTAGAGGCTGAGCCCCGAGAGAGCCTACCTAGGGGCTTCCTTGGATGAGGGAGTGGGCTCCATGCAGAACACCCTGTGAAGAAAAGTGGATTCAGGGAAGGCGCGAGGGTGTAGCGAGTGTCCCTGGGCACTCGCTAGAAAGCACAAGGAGGTGAACTACGTGTTGCCTGGAAGCCGGGGGTCTGAGGGCAGAAGCCCTGTGTTCCCATTTGGAAAGCTCCGTTCCTGCTGCCTTGAAGCTACCTGAATAACGCCGTTTCTGACGGGCCTCTAGGCCCTGGAGGCAGGGCTCGGGAACGAGGAGGCATTTTCTCGGAATACTCAGGGTGCTTCCGGAGCCGGCTTGGGAGCTCATCCCGTCAGGCTGTGGGACTACAGGGAACGGCCCCTTGAGGGCCTGCCTCGAGAAAGGCTTTGAGCCGCCCTGCAGGAACGGAGCATACAGCCAGCTCTTGGAGGTCTTCGTCACCGTGCTGCTTTAGTTGATCGGTGCTGCCCTTTTCAGGACTCCTAGACGCTTCGGGGGTGCACCCTTTTCCCTGCGAAAACCCCCGACCCCTGGGGGCATGCTGTGCCACACCCAGGCCCCTAGGCCCTTGAGAGAGGGGCCCACTGTGTACGCCGGGGGAAGGGCGACACCCGGCGCTTTGAAAGGGGACGCCTGCGAGTCCTCGGCACTCCAACAGCAAGCATCAGGCACGCCTTTCTAGCCAGTCCACCGGGCCCTGGAAGTTTTCGACATTGACCTTCTCTCAGCTGCGCTGAGGAGATGGTCTGCTTAGCACGCCTTCTGGCACCTCGCTTGGAAAGTCACTCTACTCACGGAGAAAGTCAGCTTGCCCTGGAGTGCAGCGGCAACTACAGCCGAGTTCTTCAGGCAACCCAACACTGCGGTCTTTTGGGAAGAGGCAGACGCTTAGAGGCCTCACGAGAGCCTGCCTTGGTTGAGGCCGTTTGCTCCACGCAGAACACCCTGCGTCAACCAGTGGATTCGGGGGAGGGCCCGCGGTGTACCTTGGGTGGTCTGTGGCCAGGTTACGCTGACTGCCTGTCTGGCTTGAAATGCGGGCCTGAAGGCACAGGCCCCCTCTCCCACTTGGGAAGTTCCCTTGGTCGGGCCTTGCACTCCACGGAGAGACACCCTTTGTGACGGGCCTCCCGTCACGGTCGGCATGGCTCCGGGCAGAAAGGGAGTTCTCTCTCGTAAAACAGGGTACCGTCCAGGGCCTGCTTGGGAGCTCCTGCTGCTCTGCTCTCTACCTACCTGGAGACCGAACGTCAGCCCTTGCCTCGAGGAAAGTCGCTTTCTTGCCCTGCTGAAGCGGAGGCATGCAGCACTTTCCAAGAGGCCTTCGTCGCACTTCTCCTTTCTTTTCTTCTCGGTTAGTGCGCCGCCCAGGAAACCCAGCACCCTCGCGTTCGCACCCTAGTCCCTCGCCAGACCACCGACTACCGGCAGGCTCCACTGGCCTGCTCAGCGGCATCCAGGCCCGGAAGCCCTTCCCAGTCACTCCGTGTATGCCGAGGGCAGGGCAACGCACTGCACACCTCCTGGAGAGAGCTAGGGCCCCTCAGCACTGCAACAGCTACAGGGAACCCGTTCCCTCACGTCCTACTTGTCAAGGAACTCGGCCTCGTTGCCCCTGTCTGAGCTGCACTGAGGAAAAGAACCTGCTTCGCAGGCCTTCTAGGAACCCTTCGCCGAGGGCACCGTACTTTTAGGGGAGAAAGTCAGCTTGCGCTCCTGCTGCCGCTGAAGTACAGTGCTTCTTCCTCTCACACTGCAGGCCTTTGGTAGAGGCTGAGCCCCGAGAGAGCCTACCTAGGGGCTTCCTTGGATGAGGGAGTGGGCTCCATGCAGAACACCCTGTGAAGAAAAGTGGATTCAGGGAAGGCGCGAGGGTGTAGCGAGTGTCCCTGGGCACTCGCTAGAAAGCACAAGGAGGTGAAGTACGTGTTGCCTGGAAGCCGGGGGTCTGAGGGCAGAAGCCCTGTGTTCCCATTTGGAAAGCTCCGTTCCTGCTGCCTTGAAGCTACCTGAATAACGCCGTTTCTGACGGGCCTCTAGGCCCTGGAGGCAGGGCTCGGGAACGAGGAGGCATTTTCTCGGAATACTCAGGGTGCTTCCGGAGCCGGCTTGGGAGCTCATCCCGTCAGGCTGTGGGACTACAGGGAACGGCCCCTTGAGGGCCTGCCTCGAGAAAGGCTTTGAGCCGCCCTGCAGGAACGGAGCATACAGCCAGCTCTTGGAGGTCTTCGTCACCGTGCTGCTTTAGTTGATCGGTGCTGCCCTTTTCAGGACTCCTAGACGCTTCGGGGGTGCACCCTTTTCCCTGCGAAAACCCCCGGCCCCTGGGGGCATGCTGTGCCACACCCAGGCCCCTAGGCCCTTGAGAGAGGGGCCCACTGTGTACGCCGGGGGAAGGGCGACACCCGGCGCTTTGAAAGGGGACGCCTGCGAGTCCTCGGCACTCCAACAGCAAGCATCAGGCACGCCTTTCTAGCCAGTCCACCGGGCCCTGGAAGTTTTCGACATTGACCTTCTCTCAGCTGCGCTGAGGAGATGGTCTGCTTAGCACGCCTTCTGGCACCTCGCTTGGAAAGTCACTCTACTCACGGAGAAAGTCAGCTTGCCCTGGAGTGCAGCGGCAACTACAGCCGAGTTCTTCAGGCAACCCAACACTGCGGTCTTTTGGGAAGAGGCAGACGCTTAGAGGCCTCACGAGAGCCTGCCTTGGTTGAGGCCGTTTGCTCCACGCAGAACACCCTGCGTCAACCAGTGGATTCGGGGGAGGGCCCGCGGTGTACCTTGGGTGGTCTGTGGCCAGGTTACGCTGACTGCCTGTCTGGCTTGAAATGCGGGCCTGAAGGCACAGGCCCCCTCTCCCACTTGGGAAGTTCCCTTGGTCGGGCCTTGCACTCCACGGAGAGACACCCTTTGTGACGGGCCTCCCGTCACGGTCGGCATGGCTCCGGGCAGAAAGGGAGTTCTCTCTCGTAAAACAGGGTACCGTCCAGGGCCTGCTTGGGAGCTCCTGCTGCTCTGCTCTCTACCTACCTGGAGACCGAACGTCAGCCCTTGCCTCGAGGAAAGTCGCTTTCTTGCCCTGCTGAAGCGGAGGCAGGCAGCACTTTCCAAGAGGCCTTCGTCGCACTTCTCCTTTCTTCTCGGTTAGTGCGCCGCCCAGGAAACCCAGCACCCTCGCGTTCGCACCCTAGTCCCTCGCAAGACCACTGACTACCGGCAGGCTCCACTGGCCTGCTCAGCGGCATCCAGGCCCGGAAGCCCTTCCCAGTCACTCCGTGTATGCCGAGGGCAGGGCAACGCACTGCACACCTCCTGGAGAGAGCTAGGGCCCCTCAGCACTGCAACAGCTACAGGGAACCCGTTCCCTCACGTCCTACTTGTCAAGGAACTCGGCCTCGTTGCCCCTGTCTGAGCTGCACTGAGGAAAAGAACCTGCTTCGCAGGCCTTCTAGGAACCCTTCGCCGAGGGCACCGTACTTTTAGGGGAGAAAGTCAGCTTGCGCTCCTGCTGCCGCTGAAGTACAGTGCTTCTTCCTCTCACACTGCAGGCCTTTGGTAGAGGCTGAGCCCCGAGAGAGCCTACCTAGGGGCTTCCTTGGATGAGGGAGTGGGCTCCATGCAGAACACCCTGTGAAGAAAAGTGGATTCAGGGAAGGCGCGAGGGTGTAGCGAGTGTCCCTGGGCACTCGCTAGAAAGCACAAGGAGGTGAACTACGTGTTGCCTGGAAGCCGGGGGTCTGAGGGCAGAAGCCCTGTGTTCCCATTTGGAAAGCTCCGTTCCTGCTGCCTTGAAGCTACCTGAATAACGCCGTTTCTGACGGGCCTCTAGGCCCTGGAGGCAGGGCTCGGGAACGAGGAGGCATTTTCTCGGAATACTCAGGGTGCTTCCGGAGCCGGCTTGGGAGCTCATCCCGTCAGGCTGTGGGACTACAGGGAACGGCCCCTTGAGGGCCTGCCTCGAGAAAGGCTTTGAGCCGCCCTGCAGGAACGGAGCATACAGCCAGCTCTTGGAGGTCTTCGTCACCGTGCTGCTTTAGTTGATCGGTGCTGCCCTTTTCAGGACTCCTAGACGCTTCGGGGGTGCACCCTCTTCCCTGCGAAAACCCCCGGCCCCTGGGGGCATGCTGTGCCACACCCAGGCCCCTAGGCCCTTGAGAGAGGGGCCCACTGTGTACGCCGGGGGAAGGGCGACACCCGGCGCTTTTAAAGGGGACGCCTGCGAGTCCTCGGCACTCCAACAGCATCAGGCACGCCTTTCTAGCCAGTCCACCGGGCCCTAGAAGTTTTCGACATTGACCTTCTCTCAGCTGCGCTGAGGAGATGGTCTGCTTAGCACGCCTTCTGGCACCTCGCTTGGAAAGTCACTCTACTCACGGAGAAAGTCAGCTTGCCCTGGAGTGCAGCGGCAACTACAGCCGAGTTCTTCAGGCAACCCAACACTGCGGTCTTTTGGGAAGAGGCAGACGCTTAGAGGCCTCACGAGAGCCTGCCTTGGTTGAGGCCGTTTGCTCCACGCAGAACACCCTGCGTCAACCAGTGGATTCGGGGGAGGGCCCGCGGTGTACCTTGGGTGGTCTGTGGCCAGGTTACGCTGACTGCCTGTCTGGCTTGAAATGCGGGCCTGAAGGCACAGGCCCCCTCTCCCACTTGGGAAGTTCCCTTGGTCGGGCCTTGCACTCCACGGAGAGACACCCTTTGTGACGGGCCTCCCGTCACGGTCGGCATGGCTCCGGGCAGAAAGGGAGTTCTCTCTCGTAAAACAGGGTACCGTCCAGGGCCTGCTTGGGAGCTCCTGCTGCTCTGCTCTCTACCTACCTGGAGACCGAACGTCAGCCCTTGCCTCGAGGAAAGTCGCTTTCTTGCCCTGCTGAAGCGGAGGCATGCAGCACTTTCCAAGAGGCCTTCGTCGCACTTCTCCTTTCTTTTCTTCTCGGTTAGTGCGCCGCCCAGGAAACCCAGCACCCTCGCGTTCGCACCCTAGTCCCTCGCCAGACCACCGACTACCGGCAGGCTCCACTGGCCTGCTCAGCGGCATCCAGGCCCGGAAGCCCTTCCCAGTCACTCCGTGTATGCCGAGGGCAGGGCAACGCACTGCACACCTCCTGGAGAGAGCTAGGGCCCCTCAGCACTGCAACAGCTACAGGGAACCCGTTCCCTCACGTCCTACTTGTCAAGGAACTCGGCCTCGTTGCCCCTGTCTGAGCTGCACTGAGGAAAAGAACCTGCTTCGCAGGCCTTCTAGGAACCCTTCGCCGAGGGCACCGTACTTTTAGGGGAGAAAGTCAGCTTGCGCTCCTGCTGCCGCTGAAGTACAGTGCTTCTTCCTCTCACACTGCAGGCCTTTGGTAGAGGCTGAGCCCCGAGAGAGCCTACCTAGGGGCTTCCTTGGATGAGGGAGTGGGCTCCATGCAGAACACCCTGTGAAGAAAAGTGGATTCAGGGAAGGCGCGAGGGTGTAGCGAGTGTCCCTGGGCACTCGCTAGAAAGCACAAGGAGGTGAACTACGTGTTGCCTGGAAGCCGGGGGTCTGAGGGCAGAAGCCCTGTGTTCCCATTTGGAAAGCTCCGTTCCTGCTGCCTTGAAGCTACCTGAATAACGCCGTTTCTGACGGGCCTCTAGGCCCTGGAGGCAGGGCTCGGGAACGAGGAGGCATTTTCTCGGAATACTCAGGGTGCTTCCGGAGCCGGCTTGGGAGCTCATCCCGTCAGGCTGTGGGACTACAGGGAACGGCCCCTTGAGGGCCTGCCTCGAGAAAGGCTTTGAGCCGCCCTGCAGGAACGGAGCATACAGCCAGCTCTTGGAGGTCTTCGTCACCGTGCTGCTTTAGTTGATCGGTGCTGCCCTTTTCAGGACTCCTAGACGCTTCGGGGGTGCACCCTTTTCCCTGCGAAAACCCCCGGCCCCTGGGGGCATGCTGTGCCACACCCAGGCCCCTAGGCCCTTGAGAGAGGGGCCCACTGTGTACGCCGGGGGAAGGGCGACACCCGGCGCTTTGAAAGGGGACGCCTGCGAGTCCTCGGCACTCCAACAGCATCAGGCACGCCTTTCTAGCCAGTCCACCGGGCCCTGGAAGTTTTCGACATTGACCTTCTCTCAGCTGCGCTGAGGAGATGGTCTGCTTAGCACGCCTTCTGGCACCTCGCTTGGAAAGTCACTCTACTCACGGAGAAAGTCAGCTTGCCCTGGAGTGCAGCGGCAACTACAGCCGAGTTCTTCAGGCAACCCAACACTGCGGTCTTTTGGGAAGAGGCAGACGCTTAGAGGCCTCACGAGAGCCTGCCTTGGTTGAGGCCGTTTGCTCCACGCAGAACACCCTGCGTCAACCAGTGGATTCGGGGGAGGGCCCGCGGTGTACCTTGGGTGGTCTGTGGCCAGGTTACGCTGACTGCCTGTCTGGCTTGAAATGCGGGCCTGAAGGCGCAGGCCCCCTCTCCCACTTGGGAAGTTCCCTTGGTCGGGCCTTGCACTCCACGGAGAGACACCCTTTGTGACGGGCCTCCCGTCACGGTCGGCATGGCTCCGGGCAGAAAGGGAGTTCTCTCTCGTAAAACAGGGTACCGTCCAGGGCCTGCTTGGGAGCTCCTGCTGCTCTGCTCTCTACCTACCTGGAGACCGAACGTCAGCCCTTGCCTCGAGGAAAGTCGCTTTCTTGCCCTGCTGAAGCGGAGGCAGGCAGCACTTTCCAAGAGGCCTTCGTCGCACTTCTCCTTTCTTTTCTTCTCGGTTAGTGCGCCGCCCAGGAAACCCAGCACCCTCGCGTTCGCACCCTAGTCCCTCGCAAGACCACCGACTACCGGCAGGCTCCACTGGCCTGCTCAGCGGCATCCAGGCCCGGAAGCCCCTCCCAGTCACTCCGTGTATGCCGAGGGCAGGGCAACGCACTGCACACCTCCTGGAGAGAGCTAGGGCCCCTCAGCACTGCAACAGCTACAGGGAACCCGTTCCCTCACGTCCTACTTGTCAAGGAACTCGGCCTCGTTGCCCCTGTCTGAGCTGCACTGAGGAAAAGAACCTGCTTCGCAGGCCTTCTAGGAACCCTTCGCCGAGGGCACCGTACTTTTAGGGGAGAAAGTCAGCTTGCGCTCCTGCTGCCGCTGAAGTACAGTGCTTCTTCCTCTCACACTGCAGGCCTTTGGTAGAGGCTGAGCCCCGAGAGAGCCTACCTAGGGGCTTCCTTGGATGAGGGAGTGGGCTCCATGCAGAACACCCTGTGAAGAAAAGTGGATTCAGGGAAGGCGCGAGGGTGTAGCGAGTGTCCCTGGGCACTCGCTAGAAAGCACAAGGAGGTGAAGTACGTGTTGCCTGGAAGCCGGGGGTCTGAGGGCAGAAGCCCTGTGTTCCCATTTGGAAAGCTCCGTTCCTGCTGCCTTGAAGCTACCTGAATAACGCCGTTTCTGACGGGCCTCTAGGCCCTGGAGGCAGGGCTCGGGAACGAGGAGGCATTTTCTCGGAATACTCAGGGTGCTTCCGGAGCCGGCTTGGGAGCTCATCCCGTCAGGCTGTGGGACTACAGGGAACGGCCCCTTGAGGGCCTGCCTCGAGAAAGGCTTTGAGCCGCCCTGCAGGAACGGAGCATACAGCCAGCTCTTGGAGGTCTTCGTCACCGTGCTGCTTTAGTTGATCGGTGCTGCCCTTTTCAGGACTCCTAGACGCTTCGGGGGTGCACCCTTTTCCCTGCGAAAACCCCCGGCCCCTGGGGGCATGCTGTGCCACACCCAGGCCCCTAGGCCCTTGAGAGAGGGGCCCACTGTGTACGCCGGGGGAAGGGCGACACCCGGCGCTTTTAAAGGGGACGCCTGCGAGTCCTCGGCACTCCAACAGCAAGCATCAGGCACGCCTTTCTAGCCAGTCCACCGGGCCCTGGAAGTTTTCGACATTGACCTTCTCTCAGCTGCGCTGAGGAGATGGTCTGCTTAGCACGCCTTCTGGCACCTCGCTTGGAAAGTCACTCTACTCACGGAGAAAGTCAGCTTGCCCTGGAGTGCAGCGGCAACTACAGCCGAGTTCTTCAGGCAACCCAACACTGCGGTCTTTTGGGAAGAGGCAGACGCTTAGAGGCCTCACGAGAGCCTGCCTTGGTTGAGGCCGTTTGCTCCACGCAGAACACCCTGCGTCAACCAGTGGATTCGGGGGAGGGCCCGCGGTGTACCTTGGGTGGTCTGTGGCCAGGTTACGCTGACTGCCTGTCTGGCTTGAAATGCGGGCCTGAAGGCGCAGGCCCCCTCTCCCACTTGGGAAGTTCCCTTGGTCGGGCCTTGCACTCCACGGAGAGACACCCTTTGTGACGGGCCTCCCGTCACGGTCGGCATGGCTCCGGGCAGAAAGGGAGTTCTCTCTCGTAAAACAGGGTACCGTCCAGGGCCTGCTTGGGAGCTCCTGCTGCTCTGCTCTCTACCTACCTGGAGACCGAACGTCAGCCCTTGCCTCGAGGAAAGTCGCTTTCTTGCCCTGCTGAAGCGGAGGCAGGCAGCACTTTCCAAGAGGCCTTCGTCGCACTTCTCCTTTCTTTTCTTCTCGGTTAGTGCGCCGCCCAGGAAACCCAGCACCCTCGCGTTCGCACCCTAGTCCCTCGCAAGACCACCGACTACCGGCAGGCTCCACTGGCCTGCTCAGCGGCATCCAGGCCCGGAAGCCCCTCCCAGTCACTCCGTGTATGCCGAGGGCAGGGCAACGCACTGCACACCTCCTGGAGAGAGCTAGGGCCCCTCAGCACTGCAACAGCTACAGGGAACCCGTTCCCTCACGTCCTACTTGTCAAGGAACTCGGCCTCGTTGCCCCTGTCTGAGCTGCACTGAGGAAAAGAACCTGCTTCGCAGGCCTTCTAGGAACCCTTCGCCGAGGGCACCGTACTTTTAGGGGAGAAAGTCAGCTTGCGCTCCTGCTGCCGCTGAAGTACAGTGCTTCTTCCTCTCACACTGCAGGCCTTTGGTAGAGGCTGAGCCCCGAGAGAGCCTACCTAGGGGCTTCCTTGGATGAGGGAGTGGGCTCCATGCAGAACACCCTGTGAAGAAAAGTGGATTCAGGGAAGGCGCGAGGGTGTAGCGAGTGTCCCTGGGCACTCGCTAGAAAGCACAAGGAGGTGAAGTACGTGTTGCCTGGAAGCCGGGGGTCTGAGGGCAGAAGCCCTGTGTTCCCATTTGGAAAGCTCCGTTCCTGCTGCCTTGAAGCTACCTGAATAACGCCGTTTCTGACGGGCCTCTAGGCCCTGGAGGCAGGGCTCGGGAACGAGGAGGCATTTTCTCGGAATACTCAGGGTGCTTCCGGAGCCGGCTTGGGAGCTCATCCCGTCAGGCTGTGGGACTACAGGGAACGGCCCCTTGAGGGCCTGCCTCGAGAAAGGCTTTGAGCCGCCCTGCAGGAACGGAGCATACAGCCAGCTCTTGGAGGTCTTCGTCACCGTGCTGCTTTAGTTGATCGGTGCTGCCCTTTTCAGGACTCCTAGACGCTTCGGGGGTGCACCCTTTTCCCTGCGAAAACCCCCGGCCCCTGGGGGCATGCTGTGCCACACCCAGGCCCCTAGGCCCTTGAGAGAGGGGCCCACTGTGTACGCCGGGGGAAGGGCGACACCCGGCGCTTTTAAAGGGGACGCCTGCGAGTCCTCGGCACTCCAACAGCAAGCATCAGGCACGCCTTTCTAGCCAGTCCACCGGGCCCTGGAAGTTTTCGACATTGACCTTCTCTCAGCTGCGCTGAGGAGATGGTCTGCTTAGCACGCCTTCTGGCACCTCGCTTGGAAAGTCACTCTACTCACGGAGAAAGTCAGCTTGCCCTGGAGTGCAGCGGCAACTACAGCCGAGTTCTTCAGGCAACCCAACACTGCGGTCTTTTGGGAAGAGGCAGACGCTTAGAGGCCTCACGAGAGCCTGCCTTGGTTGAGGCCGTTTGCTCCACGCAGAACACCCTGCGTCAACCAGTGGATTCGGGGGAGGGCCCGCGGTGTACCTTGGGTGGTCTGTGGCCAGGTTACGCTGACTGCCTGTCTGGCTTGAAATGCGGGCCTGAAGGCGCAGGCCCCCTCTCCCACTTGGGAAGTTCCCTTGGTCGGGCCTTGCACTCCACGGAGAGACACCCTTTGTGACGGGCCTCCCGTCACGGTCGGCATGGCTCCGGGCAGAAAGGGAGTTCTCTCTCGTAAAACAGGGTACCGTCCAGGGCCTGCTTGGGAGCTCCTGCTGCTCTGCTCTCTACCTACCTGGAGACCGAACGTCAGCCCTTGCCTCGAGGAAAGTCGCTTTCTTGCCCTGCTGAAGCGGAGGCAGGCAGCACTTTCCAAGAGGCCTTCGTCGCACTTCTCCTTTCTTTTCTTCTCGGTTAGTGCGCCGCCCAGGAAACCCAGCACCCTCGCATTCGCACCCTAGTCCCTCGCAAGACCACCGACTACCGGCAGGCTCCACTGGCCTGCTCAGCGGCATCCAGGCCCGGAAGCCCCTCCCAGTCACTCCGTGTATGCCGAGGGCAGGGCAACGCACTGCACACCTCCTGGAGAGAGCTAGGGCCCCTCAGCACTGCAACAGCTACAGGGAACCCGTTCCCTCACGTCCTACTTGTCAAGGAACTCGGCCTCGTTGCCCCTGTCTGAGCTGCACTGAGGAAAAGAACCTGCTTCGCAGGCCTTCTAGGAACCCTTCGCCGAGGGCACCGTACTTTTAGGGGAGAAAGTCAGCTTGCGCTCCTGCTGCCGCTGAAGTACAGTGCTTCTTCCTCTCACACTGCAGGCCTTTGGTAGAGGCTGAGCCCCGAGAGAGCCTACCTAGGGGCTTCCTTGGATGAGGGAGTGGCCTCCATGCAGAACACCCTGTGAAGAAAAGTGGATTCAGGGAAGGCGCGAGGGTGTAGCGAGTGTCCCTGGGCACTCGCTAGAAAGCACAAGGAGGTGAAGTACGTGTTGCCTGGAAGCCGGGGGTCTGAGGGCAGAAG
>NW_028294411.1:0-58000 GCF_964341445.2 Mesoplodon mirus | reverse complement strand
GGCTTTGGTTAATTCTTCTTCCTGACGGGAGTTTAGAGTGACATGTGTCCGTCCAAAGGCCTACATCTACTCTCTGATTGGTTCTCCCTCTTCCCTTTCATCCTCTGCACAATTAGCAAACTGTGCGAACCAGGAGGTTATAGGGGATGACTCTCCTAAGTTGGGAGATTGATAGTAAAGTAGTTGGAATGCCAAACTGTAGCACAAGGAGAGGAAAAAGTAGGAGACTTTCAGAAACCTTTCGCCATCACAGGGTGTCCATTCTCTAGGTTTCCCATACATGTTATAACTGTAGTGATATTCCCTTCTACCTGGAAATTTGGGACCCATGGAATGGTGGCATGCATTACTACTTTAAAGGGTCTGCATGTTCTCTCCCAATCTCACCAGTCCTCTCAGTCCCAAGTGTCCAGCTTTATGTCTCATCCAGCTGTCTTTGCAGATAGGGTCATTCTAGGTTTCATCAGAACCCCTGAAGGAATTGTGTAACAATTTCGCTGTTTTTTGTTTTGTTTTTGAAATTCATTTTTATAATGGGGTTGAGCTGATTTTCACTGACGTGTTTATGCCGGTCTAGACACACTTGATTCCCTTACAGAGGCATATCAGTACATAGGTTTTAAGATTCTTACTAATCAGATATATTCCTCTGTGGGGAATAGGGGTTTTGAGTCCCGTTCACTGAGGAAGGTGTAGGTCTTGTCTATTCTGTATTTCGTTTATGGAATGGTACCTGTGCTAATATCAAACTCTGGTTTTATGCATCACCCCACCTCTCCTTTCCCCTTAAGGAGGCATAAGAGTGTTTTCTAAATGTGAGACGCTGCTCTCTTTCCTAATTCAGTTCATGTGTTGTGATGTTGACATCCCCTCTCTAAGGGATATCTTACGACAAGATTCTTTTTCTGTGTGACTAATTTCCCTTAGAATCATCATACCTAAATCCTCTCATTATGCTGCTACTGGCCTTATGACATTGATTTCACGTCTGAGTGATATTCCGTTGTACAAAATTACCACAAGTTCTCTATGCATTTCTCTTTTTCCTGGGATACTTTAGGTGTATCGAAGTTGAGGTTCTTGTATGCAGAGCAGCCCTAAACTTTGGCTTGCCTGTGTCTTGTTGATATTTAGTCTTCCCAAGTTATATGTCCATGAGTTGAAGTCCCCTTTGCTCGGGGGCTTTGTATTTTAGATGTTTTAGGAAACAGCATACACTTCTTCAGAGTAGCTCTTGGATATTTATACCCCACCCATCAGCGTGACTAGTCTCCCTGTTTTCCATGGCCTCTCCTGCATTTTTGATTTGTACACATTTTTTGGATGGCCTTTCTGAGCAGTAGAAATTGAGACTTCTTTATTGTGCGGATTTGCATTTCCCTCTTGCTTGGTTGGCCAAAAACTCTGCATGTGTTTTTTTCCTGAAGATATTCACGAAAAAAAGGCATACACCCTTTTGCCCAACTGCATCATTTTAGAAATTCTGCTGCTTTTCATATGCTTTAAATGTGAGTACAATCTACCTTTTGAAAAATGTTTCCTGCAATTCTGCCTCTCATTCAGAACCTCTTCGTTGCCTTACCTGAATATATTTTTGGACGTTGGTTATCATTTATATCTTTGCAGGTCTTTGAATTGTCTGCTCCTGAGCTCCATTTTGATACTCGCTTTTTTGTGAGCTGGCCGCCAAACCATTGGATTGATTCCGGCCCTATTCTGGTTCTGGGGAGGCAGGCTGAGCCTTTGGTTATTTCTTCTTCCTAAAGGGATATTAGAGTGACATGTGCCTGTCAAAAGTCCTACAGCTAATCTCTCACTGGTTCCTCCTATCCCATTTATCCTCTTCAAAAATTGCAAACTGTGTGAAACAGGAGGTTAAAGGTGCTGATTCTCCAAGTGGGGAGATTGTTAGTAATGTGGCTGGAATTGTGAACCCCAGCACCAGGAGATCAAAAATGAGGTGCATTTTAGACACCTTTCCTGAGCACACGGTGTACATTCATCTCAGTTTCCCAGGCATGTTTTTGCTGTCAGAATATTCCCTTGAAACTGCCCATTTGGGACCCATGGAATGGGTACCAGGCAGTATTACTTTAAAAAGTCTGCATTTCCTCACCCAGCCTCTCTAACATCTCTTAGCCTGCATAGCTTCCAGCCTTATATATCATCCTGCTGTGGGTCTACATGTGTTCAATCCATGTTACATCGTAGCCCTTCAACAAAAGTTGTAAGAATTTTTGTCTGTCTCACCGTTTTTATAAATATTTTTAAATTTATTTTTATATTGGTTACAGCTGATTTTCAAAGCTCTGTTTTTTGCTGCTGTACATCCACTTGATTCAGGTACTGTGTGACAACAATAAATTCTTTCTCAGATGCTTACGAGTCATATGTATTATTTTCCAGTGACTTGAGTGGACTGAGTGCAGTTCTTTGAGGTACCGTGTAGGCCTTGCCAGTTATTCAATTCGGTACTTGGAATGGTATCTTTGCTAATTTCAACCTCCTGGATAATACCTCACCATTCCCCACCTTTCCCATTTAGCAGCCTTATGTCTCTTTTCTACATATTTGACTATGTTTCTGTTTTGTAGGTTATTTCATGTGTAGCCATGTTTGATTCCACCTTTAAGTGACATCTTATGATATGTGTCTTTTTCTTTGTGACATGTGTCACTTAGAATGATCGTATGTAACTCCTCCAGAGTTGTTACAACTGGCCTTATTTCATTGATTTCTGGATGAGTAATATTCCACTCTACATAAGTACCCCATCTCTTTTATCCATTTTATCCTTCCAGGGACATTTAGGTTATATCCAAGTGGAGGCCCTTTTTAACAAAGAGGTGGTAAACGTTGGAGTGCCTGTTTTCTGTCATTTTTTGTTTTTCTCAAGGTATACGCCCATGAGTGCAAGTGCCCTATGCTCTGTAGCTCAGTTTTCAGATGTTTTAGCAAACACAATACACTTCTCCAGAGTGGCCGTTGGCACATTACATTTCCACTATCAGCCTCACAGGGCTCCCTTTTCTCCTCACCCTGTCCGGCATTTCTGGTGTTTACACTTTATGTGGATGGCCCTTCTGACTGATGTGAAGTGATACATTTTGTAGTATTGATTTCCAGTGCCCACCTGTTTGGTTGGATAAAAAGTGTGTATGGCCTTTACTTGAATATATTCACAAAAAAATGCATACGCCCTTTTGGGCCAACTGCATCATTGGCGATGTTCAGCCCCTTTTCTTGTGCTTTAATGGGGAGTCCTTTCTACCTCTTCAAATCTGTTTCCTGCCACTCTCCCTTGCTTACAAGTCCTTTTCTGTGACTTACCTCAAGATATTTTTCGACAATAGATATTTTCAACTCTGCAGTTTCATGAATTTTATTGCCCCCGAGTTCCATTTTTCAACTTGTGTTTTTGGAAACTGGACACAAAACAGTGGGATTTCCTCTAGCCCTATTCTGTTTCCATGGGCAATTATAGCCTTTGATGAATTTGTCTTCCAGATAGGAAATTAGAGTGGCATTTGCCTGTCTGAACAACTAAGACTTGTCTCTAAATTTTTCTCATCCTTCCGCTTCATCCTCTGGACAAATTCCAAACTGTGTGCAACAGGATGTTGACGGTGCTGATATCCCCAAGTAAGGAGATTGTCAGGAAAGATGCTGGAGGGTTGAACCCGTGCACCAGGCGATGAGGAGATGAGGTGCCTTTTCCAAAAGCTTTCCGATCAAGCAGTGTACCATCGTCTAGGTGTGACAGGCATGTTTTAGCTGTAGGATGCGTCCCGTGCATGTAAGGAGAACACCAGGGATTTTTCCAAATCAGTGCCTCCCCGAACCCCAAACTGGGGAATTTTTAAGCTACGGCTACACGTATGTCCATTAAGGGCCTTGGGAAATAGGCAGAGCCCAAATTTTAGATGATTGAAATCTTCAGGTTCAGAAGCGCTCACCATCGGCCTTGCTTAGGTTACATTTTATCTGTCATTGATAGATGATGTCAATAAAAATATCGATTCGTTTTCAGATTATTTCCCCTTATAGGTTATTGCAAAATATTCAGTGTAGTTCCCTGTGCTATACAGTAGTTCCTTGTTGATGATCTATTTTATACATAGCAGTGTGTATGTGTTAATCCCAAACTGTTAATTTATCCCTTCTCCTACCTTTCCCCTTTGGTAATAATAAATTATAATATTTTATACTTCTCAGAAATGGGGGAGCTGAAAGAGAGGAATCCTTTTCAATGGAAAAGCATTCAAAACAAGATTGAAGTTGCAGCCAAGAGTATTCGATGTACAACCATGGAAATAAATCACTTCATTTCTCTAATGTTGACCTGACAAATAAGACAGACGTCTTCACTGAACTTGCTTATAGTAAAGTGATGGAATTATCAAATGTAAGTCTTAGATAAATCTTATTTTACCCGAGCATTATACACTGCTGTATGTTAACTACAGTTTGGCTCACACATCTGTTCATTGAAGTTACAATGATCTCAATTTCTGTTACTGATCCTCCAGAGTGTACCCCAACAGGAGTCCCCAAGCCCAGTGTCATTGGAGCCAACAGATCAAGACTGAGTTTGGTTCAGAAGCAAAGGAAACATTATTTTGACAACAGAATGGAGAGGTGAGAGTGTGCACTCCCCCACGGGCTGTGGGCTGGGCTGCTGTGTAGGGATCCCAGCAGCGTCAGTGGGAGTTAGGTTTGGAGCTCTCGAGGGCTGGGTTGGCTGCAGCTCAGGCTCTATGCCGTGCAGTCTGCATGGGACTCCGCTAGCTGAGGTGTCGACCCAGGCATTCTGCACTAGGAAATCAGGTCTGAAGTGCCGGGTGTGGGACCTCTGCATGCGGAACCCTAGCAGCACGTGAAATTAGACAAAGCACAAAGGAAAAACAGGTTAGACTTTATTTTATTGCCCAGATTCTCTTTTTATCTCCCAGGAATTTTTAATGAACGTTGCCAGAGACGAACCCCTCCTCTGCTTTTTGTTCCGTTCCTCATTCTTGGGGTGTTGAGGGTGCAGACCCCTCTTTTGTAACTGCTTCATGCTGTGGTGGCAGCCCTGATAACTGGGGGGAGGGGCAAAACGTCTCCCCACCAGCCTCCAGGTGAGGTTGATTGTTCCAAAGACTCCTGCCTCACTTCTCGTCCGCCTGAGCACCAGCATTGGAAGTGTTATAGATTCTAATGACCTTTAAGGGTCCAGGAAAGAGATGCGCAAAGATGCTGTGGTGGCAGGTTTCACCCCACCCCACATTTGTTCGGTGACATTAGGCTGACGGTTTTTGCCAGCCTACATGCTCTGACCAGTAGTCTGTGCTTTCTTTAATTAGGTCCCTGAATTAATGTACAAACAGCACCATGTGTCAGAGCCCTGCCCGTGCAACTCCCAGACAGTCCAGGGTAAGTGGTGATCAAGGACCATGACGTCCACTGAGTCAACGGCCTTTAGAAGTAGCCAGCAGTCCAGCCGGTCATATTGGCCACCATCACTGCGGTGTCTGTAGGGTTTTCTATGGTGAAAGCGTGATATACGTTTCCCCCGCCAAGCTTATTATCTCCCTTCTGGGTGCAGTAAGTCCTGCAAGCAGTAGTCTGCTCTTTCGGGGCACAGTCTTGTTGTTTTCGGAGAGAAACTCCAGGTCAAGTGATGGTCACACAAGTCATCTTGGGGGCCCGATGCCCCCATTTGTCTCTCTGGAGGTTGGAGATGGAGGGCCTCCTCACTCGAGGTCAGTGTGTCCAAAGAGCCACCCCTGCAACTTCAGGACATGATGGGTGGTTAGGATCACCACGTGGGGTCCTTTTCCCTTAGGAGGGAGCTGGACTTGTGGGCTGCTGATTTCTAGCTTTTTAGATACCCCAGTATCCTGGCCTGATGAGTCGGTGGGCAAAGCCCTTGGTGACCATAGTTTATCATACCTGAAGGGCATTCTTGTGTTGCTCCATTTCAAGTGGTCCCAGTTTTTGCACTAAGTCTCCAAGGGCGATTAACCTTTGACCGGGTATGTAAAGGTCAAAGGGTTTAGCTAAATTAGTGAGTTCCTGGGCAAGGATCTGAATTGACTGCTCTTTCAATTCTTGAAAGGCTGCTTCTGGATTCTATTCAAAAGGATCATCATCTTTTCATGTCAGTGTTTCAGGTAGAGGCCCAGCTATTAGACTGTAGTTAGGGATCCAGATGCAGAAAACCTTGGCCTCCCCAGGAACCCCTAAGCTGTCTTCTAGTTTTAGAAGAGGTAAGGCTGCAAATGGCTTCTTCCCTATCCTGGGATGCGTTTCTCTGAATATCTGTGAGAATGAAGCCCAGGCATGTCACCTGAGCCTGAGATATTTGAGCCTTTTCCTTGGACACCTTCTATCCTTTCTTGGCTAGGTAGTTCAGAGGCGTCTTTAGTAGGCCTGGCGATCAGAATGTCATCTGCATATTGAAGGAGGGTTCCCTTTTACAGAGGTAGAACTTTTAGGTCTTTAGAGGACATTTCCCCAATGATGGTGTGGGGATTTTTGAACCATTGGTGCAGGACAGCCCAGCATTATTGCTTGTGTTGCATGTTGTGTCCTGCCACACACAAGCCAGAAATTCTTGTGACTCTGAGATGAATGGAATACAGAAGAAGGCATCATTGAAGTATAATACAGAATGCCATGGCCTGGTGGATGGTAGAATGAGCAGCAGGGTGTAGGAAATAGGAGCTACTGGATGTATATCCTCGGTGGCTTCACTGACTGTCGTGACATCCTTTACCAGGTCTCCAGCAGCCAATGGGGCTCTCGTGGTCAGGCCAATCCCAGGATATGGAGCTCACCTGGGCTGCATCCCGCACCCCACAGCCCACGGGGCTCTCGTGTTCATGTCCCTCCCAGGGTACGGAGCTCACCTGTGCAGCTACCCAGCAGCCCATGGGGCTCTCATAGTCAGGCCCATCCCAGGATACAGAACTCCCCTGGGCTGGTACCCCAGCAGGGCTGGACACACAGGAACTGTGCACATAGCCCACCTTGCAGAGAACCCCCAGCTCACCTGTCGCTCACAGCTGACACAGAACACCTCAGAGCAGGACTTGAACTAACAAACAGCAGCTCTGACAGGTCTGTGACCCTGGCTATCACTCTGTGCAGCCTCTCTCTGCCTGGTCTTCCAGACACTTCCACTGCAGCCAGGGCACCAGGCCTCTGTCTCCACCCACCATCACTCCTCTCCCTGACTCCTGGGTTCCTCTCATTAAGATAGGGTCTTCTTGATGTTGTTTTCCACTCATGGACCAGATAAAATGATAAGAAAACGAGCCGCAGCTGCAGCCCCTTGTCTAGCCTGACTCTCAAGAGCCCACACCTGTTCCTTGGGACTGACCCGTTTAGCAAGGTTCATTTTCGGCAACTGTGAGCCCCTGAGGGGTGAGGATTGGCTGATTTGGGCAGCCTGACACTGCCTGCCAGCCCCCCCCCACAGGTGTGCCTGGGTTGAGGTCAATATAAACACCTCTCCAGTCAGCAAGAGCCCCTGTAGCTGTGCCTGACGCCATATTCTCTGCCCCTTCAGCAGTTTCGGGGCTGGGGTGGTGGGAGGGAGTGAGGGGCCGTGTCTTTGTGGGTGGCCCAGTGTGATTTGGGCTCTGCTGGACTTTGTGCAGGAGTTGCCAGGCTGCCACCTGCTAAATAAGAGGATGTGTCACCCATACCTGCTACTGGAATTTCTCCCCAGGCAGAGGTGAGGAAGTAAAAAAGCAGTGGGGGCCGTGGCAGGAGGGGTATCTCAGGCAGGGAAATGGAAAGATTCCAGAAGAGCATCTGGGGCCAGGACCATCCTGGCTGGCCTGCAGGCACCAAGTCGGCCTGCGTGCTCTCGCTAGTGTGGCTCCACAGCCCTTCCTGTAGGCTTGCAAGTGCTTGTACATATTCAGGTGTTTTACCTGGAAAGGGTGGGAAGATTTCAGCTGCAACAGGACTGGGGCTCAGCTCACATTTACTCACAGACGCCTCGACATATTCCCCCAGCTTTGCAATGAGGATGCTCCTTGTGGGGGGGAGCGCTGCTGACGGCATGGGAGACGATTTCCCACCTCTGACCAACTTAAGAATTTTTTACCACTGGAGCAAGTGCCCTGATACGATTATCCTCTCTATAACTGGTGAGTTCTGTTTGTTTGTTTGTTTTTTCTTTTTTTCTTTTTGGTTCAAGTTAGATATTATTTATTCCTCTTTTTTTTTTAATTTGGAGATATACACATGGAAATAATTCATTAATATAAAGACGTCTATGTGAAGGGAAAACTATTTTTCTGTTTTATTTTATTAAATGTTATTTATATAGTTTTTTTTAAAATTTATTTCTTTTATACAGCAAGTTCTTATTGGATATCTATTTCATACATATAAGTGTGCACATGTGAATCCCGTCTCCCAATTCATCCCACCACCACCCTCACATGGCGTTCCCTCCTTGGTGTCCATATGTTTGTTCTTTACATCTGTGTCTCTATCTCTGCCCTGCACACCGGTTCATCTGTACCATTTTTCTAGGTTCCACATATGTGCATTAATATACAATATTTGTTTTTCTCTTTCTGACTTACTTCACTCTGTATGACAGTCTCTAGATCCATCAAGGTCTCTACAAATGACCCAATTTCATTCCTATGTATGGCTGAGTAATATTCCGTTGTATATATGTACCACATCTTTATCCATTCATCTGTCTGTGGGCACTTAGGTTGCTTTCATTACCTGTCTATTGTAAATAGTGCTGCAGTGAACATTGTGGTGAATGTGTCTTTTTGATTTATGGTTTTCTCTGGGTATATGCCCAGTAGTGGGATTGCTGGATTATATGGTAATTCTATTTTTAGTTTTTTAAGGAACCTCCATACTGTTCTCCATAGAGACTGTATCGATTTACATTTCCACCAATAGTGGAATAAGGTTCCTTTTCTCCACACCCTCTCCAGCATTTGTTGTTTGTAGATTTTCTGATGATGCCCATTCTAACAGGTGTGACGTGATACCTCATTGTAGTTTCGATTTCCATTTCTCTAATAATTAGTGATATTGAGCAGATTTTCATGTGCGTACTGGCCATCTCTATGTCTTCTTGGAAGAAATGTCTATTTAGATCTTCCATTTTTGTATTGGGTTTTTTGTTTTATTAATATTGAGCTGCATGAGCTGTTTATATATATTGGAGAGTAATCATTTTTCCATTGATTCGTTTGCAAATATTTTATGCCATTCTGAGGGTTGTCTTTTCGTCTTGTTTGTAGTATCCTTTGTTTTGCAAAAGCTTTTACGTTTCATTAGGTCCCATCTGTTTAGTTTTCTTTTTTATTTCATTACTATAGGAGGTGGATCAAAAGATCTTGCTGTGATTTACGTCAGAGTATCCTTCGTAAGTTTTCCTCTCAGAGTTTTATACTGTCCGGTCTTACATTAAAGTCTCTAATCAATTTTGAATATATTTTTATGTATGGTGTTGGGGAGTGTTCTAATTTCATTCTTTTACATGTAGCTCTCCATATTACCCAGCACCAATGATTGAAGAGACAGTCTTATCTCCATTGTATAGTCTTGCCTCCTTTCTCATAGATTAGTTGACCATAAGTGTGTAGGTTTATCCTTGGGCTTTCTTTTTTTTTTCCTTTTACACGTTTATTGGAGTATAATTGCTTTACAATGGAGTGTTCGTTTCTGCTGTATAACAAAGTGAATCAGCTATACATATACAAATATCACCAGATCCCCTCCCTCTTGCATCTCCCTCCCACACTCCATATCCCACCCCTTTATGTGGTCACAAAGCACCGAGCTGATCTCCCTGTTCTATGTGGCTGATTCTCAGTAGCTATCAGTGTTACATTTGGTAATGTATTTATGTCCATGTCACTCTCTCATTTCGTCCCAGCTTACCCATCCCCCTTCCGGTATCCTCCAGTCCTTTCTCTATGTCTGTGTCCTTAATCCTGTCCTGCCACTAGGTTCTTCAAAATCTTTTTTTTTTCTTCATTAGATTCCATATATCTCTGTTAACATACAGTATTTGTTTTTCCCTTTCAGACTTACTTCACTGTGTAGGACAGATTCTAAGTCCATCCATCTCAGTACAAATAACTCAGTTTTGCTTCTTTTTATGGTTGAGTAATATTTGATTGTATATATGTGCCAGATCTTCTTTATCCATTCATCTGTCGATGGACACTTAGGTTGCTTCCATGTCCTGGCTAATGCAAATAGAGCTGCAATGAACATTTTTGTACATAACTCTTTTTGAATTATTGTTTTCGAAAGGCAAATGCCCAGTAGTTGGATTGTTGTGTCCTATGATACTTCTATTGTTAGTTATTTAAAGGAACCTCCGTACTGTTCTCCCTAGTGCCCATATCAATTTACATTCCCACCCACAGTGCAAGTGTGTTCCCTTTTCTCCAATAAAGGCCTCTCCAGCGTTTATTGTTTTGTAGATTTTTTTGATGATTGCCACTCTGACTGCTGTGAGGTGATACCTCAGGGTAGTTTTGATTTGAATTTCTCTACTGATTAGTGATGTTCAGCATCCTTTCATGTGTTTCTTGGTAATCTGTATATCTTCTTTGGAGAAATGTCTATTTAGGTCTTCTGCCCGTTTTTGGATTGGGTTGTTTGTTTTTGTGATATTGAGCTACATGAGGTGCTTGTAAAATTAGGAGATTAATCCTTTGTCAATTGCTTCATTTGAAAATATTTTCTCCCATTCTGAGGGTTGTTTTTGCATCTTGTTTATGTTTTCCTGTACTGTGTAAAAGCTTTTAAGTTTCATTAGGTCCCATTTGTTGATTTCTGTTTTTATTTCCATTTCTCTATGTGGTGGGTCAAAAAGGATCTTGCTGTGATTTATGCCATAGAGTGTTCTGCCTATGGTTTCCTCTAAGTGTTTTATAGTGTCTGGTCTTATATTTAGATCTCTAATCAATTTAGAGTTTATTTTTGTGTATGGTGTTATGGAGTGTTCTAATTTCATTCTTTTATGTGTAGGGGTCCAGTTTTCCCAGCACCAATTACTGAAAAGACTGTCTTTTCTCCATTGTATATCCTTAGCTCCTTTGTCATAGATGAGATAGCCATAGGTATGTAGGTTTATCTCTGGGCTTTCTGTCCTGTTCCATTGATCTGTGTTTATGCCAATCTACATACACTTGATTCCATTATGGAGACATATAAATACATAGGTTTCAAGGTTATTACCAGTCAGATATATTCCTCTTCAGTGAATAGGGTGTTTTGTGTCCAGTTCATTGAGAAAGGAGTAGGTCTTGTCTATTACATATTTGGTATATGGAATGGGATCTGTGCTACTTTCAAACTCTGCTTTTACACATCACCCCACGTCACCTTTCCCCTTAAGGAGGCATAAGTGTGTTTGCTAAATGTGTAACTCTGTTCTCTTTTGAAATTCAGTTCATGTGTAGCCATGTTTACATTTCCTCTATAAGTGATATATTACAATAAGTTTCTTTTTCTTTGTGGCTCATTTCACTTAGCATCATCGTACCTAAAGCCACTCATTATGCTGCTATTGGCCTTATGACATTGATTTTATGTCTGAGTGACATTCCATTTTATATAAGTACCACAACATCTATATCCATTTTTTTTTTCCTTTCCTGGGATATATAAAGTGTACCGAAGTTGAGGTTCTTGTAAACAGAGCAGCCCTAAAGTTTGGGCTGGCTGTGTGTTGTGGATTTTTAGTTTTCCCAAAATACACGCCCATGAGTGGAAGTGTGCTATGCTCTGTAGCTCTGTTTTAGAAAACAACATACAGTTCTCCAGAGAGTCTGTTGGCAATTTACATCCTGTCCATCGGCGTAACCAGGCTCCCTTTTCTCCATGGCCTGTCCTGCATTTGTGGCTTTTACACTATTTGTGGATGGTCCTTTTGACTGGAGGTAAGGGACACTTCTCTGTAGTGTGGATTTGCAATGCCTGATGGCTTGCTTAGCCAAAAAGGGCATATGCATTTTTTCCCGAATATATTCAGGAAAATACACATAGTCCCTTTTCAGCCAAGGGCAACATTGTCGAAATTCTGTCGGTTTTCATGTGCTTTAAAGACGACTCAAATCTACCTCTTGAAATCTGTTTCCTTCAATTCTGCCTTGCATTCAAATCCTCTTCACTGCCTTTCCTCAATATATTTCTGGATGATAGTTGTCCTTTATAACTCTGCAAGTTTGTGAATTGCTGTGCCCCTGATTTCCATTTTTCAGCTCGCCTCTTTGTGAGCTGGCTGCAATACCGCTGGATGGCTTTAGGCCCTACTCTGGTTCCAGGGCTTCAGGCTGAGCCTTTGGTTAATTCTTCTTCCTGATGGGAAACTAGAGTGACATGTGCCCATCCAAACACCTACAGCTAATCTCTCATTTATTTCCCCTCTTCCTGTTCATCCTCTGCACAATTTGCAAACTGTGCATAATGGGAGGGTAAAGGCGCTGACACTCCAAGTGGGGAGATTTTTAGTAATGCAGATGGAATGGCGAAGCCGAGCACGACAAAAGGAAAAATGAGGTACCTTTTAGAAAACTTTCCCAATTACACAGTGTACCATCCACTGGGTTTCCCATGCATGTTTTAACTGGAGGAAGATTCCCTTAAACCTGGAGAGTTGGGACCACTAGAATGGGTAGCACACAGTATTGCTCTAAGTGGTGTTCTTTTGCTCACACAACCTCAGCAATCTTGTCAGCCCCAAGAGTCCAGTCTTATGTCTCATCCAGCTGTGGGTGTAAAGGTGGTCAATCTAGCTTGCATCACAGGCCCTGAACGTAATTTTTAAGACTTTCTCTCTGTTTTTGCATTTTGCTTTTGAAATTTATTTTTAAAAGTGGGTTTAACTGAATTTCAGTGCTGTGTTCATGCCGTTAAACACACACATGATTCCTTTATGGAGACATGAGAATACATATGTTTTAAAATACTTAGAGTCAGACATATTCCTCTGCAATGAATAGGGGGTGTTCAGTCCAGTTCATTGTGCCGGGAGTAGGTGTTGTCTATTACATACATGGTTTATATAACGGTATCTGTGCTAATTTAAAACTGTGGTTTTATGCATCACCCCGCCTCGGCTTTCCTCTTAAGCAGGCAAAAGATGTTTCCTAAATGTGTGACTCTGTTGTGTTTGTCATTCAGTTCATGTGTAGTCATGTGTACATTCCCACTTTGAGTGATACCTTATGATAAGATTAGTTACTCTGTAATCTTTACTTACTCCGTTCATGTGTAGCCATGTTTACAGGACCTTCATAAGTGATATCTTATGATAAGTTTCTTTTTCTGTGTGACTTATTTCACTTAGAATCATCGTACCTGAATCCACTCATTTTGTTGCTACTGGTCTTATGACATTGATTTCATGGCTGAGGGATATTCCATCGTACGTAAGTACCACTATTTTTTGAACAATTTTAAACTTTCCTGGGATATTTAAGGTGTACCCAAGTTGAGGTTCTTGTAAGCAGTGCATCCCTAAATTTTGGGGTGGGTCTGTCTTATTGATTTTCAGTTTTCCCAAGGTATATTCCCTAGACTGGAAGTGCCCTTGGCTATGTAGCTTTGTTGTTTACATGTTTTAGGGAACACAATACACTCCTCCAGAGAGGCAGTTGCCAACTTACATCCCGCCCAACAGCATAACAAGCCTCCATGTTCTCCAGGTCCTCTCTTGCCTTTCTGGTTTTTACACATTTTGCCTATGTCCCTTTTGACCGGTGGGAAGGGATATTTCCTTGTACTGCAGATTTGCCTTGCCCGCTTGCTTGCTTCGCCAAAAAGGGCGTATGCATTTTCTCCTGAATATATTCAGGAGAAAACGAATACACCATTTTTGGACAAGTGCATCATTGTCGAAGTTGTGCCCCTCTTCCTGTGCTTGAAAGGTGATTCCAACGTACCTCTTGAAATCTGTTTACTGCGATTCTGCCTCGCTTTCAAGTCCACCTCGTTGCCTTCCTTCAAACAATTTTTGGACGATAGCTGTCCTTTATTACTCTGCCAGTTTGTGAACTGCTGTGTCTCTGAGCTCCATTTATCAAATCGTTTTTTGTGAGCTGAGCGCAAGTCCAAATTTTCGGTTCAGGAACTATACTGGTTTCTGGCAGCGGGATGAGGCTTTGGTTAATTCTTCTTCCTGCCGGGCAGTTAGAGTCACATGTGCCCGTCCAAATGCCTAACAGCTACTCTCTCATTGGTTCTCCCTGGTCCCTTTCATCCTCTGCCAAATTGGCAACCTGTGTTATCCAGGAGGTTAAAGGGGCTGCCTCTCTAAGTTGGGAGATTGATAGTCAAGTGGTTGGAAAGTCAAATTGGAACACCAGTAGAGGGACTATACCTTGAGTTTTAGAAAGTTTTCGTATTCACAGTGTGTCCATTCTCTAGGTTTCCAGTACATGTTATAGCTGTCTTAATATTCCCTTCAACCTGGAGAGTTTGGAACCATGGAATGGAGGCCACGCATTATTGTTTAAATGGTCTGTGTTTGCTCACGCAGTCTCACCAAGCCTCTCAGTCCCAAGTGTCCAGCCTTATGCCCCATCAAGCTGTAGTTGTAGATAGATTCAGTCCAGGTTTCATCAGAGACCCTGAAGGAATTGTAAAGAATTTCCCTGTTTTTTTGTTTTGTTTTTGAAATTCCTTTTAATAGTGGGTTTGAGCTGATTCCCACTGCCATGTTTATGCCAGTCTAGACACACTTGATTACCTTATGGAGACATATCAATACATAGGTTTTAAGATTCTTACTAGTCAGATATATTCCTCTGTGGAAAATATGGTGTTTTGAGTCCCTTTCCCCGAGGAAGGTGTAGGTTTAACTATTCCATAGTTGGTTTTTGGACCAGTACCTGTGTTATATCAGACTCTGGTTTTATGCATCACCCCACCTCTCCTTCCCCCTTAAGCAGGCATAAGAGTGTATTCTAAATGTGAGACTCTGTTCTCTTTCCTAACTCAGTTCATGTGTAGCCATGTTTACAGGATCTTCATAAGTCATATCCTATTATAAGCTTCTTTTTCTGTGTGACTTATTTCACTTAGAATCATCGTACCTGAATCCACTCATTTTGCTGCTACGGGTCTTATGACATTGATTTCATGGCTGAGGGATATTCCATCGTACGTATGTACCACAATATTTTGAACCATTTTTCACTTTCTTGTGGTAATTAATATGTACCCAAGTTGAGGTTCTTGTAAGCAGTGCATCCCTAAATTTTGTGGTGGCTCTGTCTTATTCATTTTCAGTTTTCCCAAGGTATATTCCCTAGACTTGAAGTGCCCTTGGCTATGTAGCTCAGTTATTTACTTGTTTTAGGGAACACAATGCACTCCTCCAGAGTGGCAGTTGGCAACTTACATTCCGCCCATCAGCATAAAAAGGCTCCCGGTTCTCCAGGTCCTCTTTTGCCTTTCTGGTTTTTGCACATTTTGCTGATGTCCCTTTTGACCGGTGGGAAGTGATGCTTCTTTGTACTGCAGATTTGCATTGCCCGCTTGCTTGCTTGGCCAAAAAGGGCGTATGCGTTTTCCCCTGAATATATTCAGGAGAAAACACATACACACTTTTTGGCCAATTGCATCATTGTCGAAGTTGTGCCCCTCTTCCTGTGCTTTACAGGTGATTCCAACGTACCGCTTGAAATCGGTTTCCTGCTATTCTGCCTCACTTTCAAGTCCGCCTCTTTGCCTTCCTTCAAAAGATTTTTGGAAGATAGCTGTCCTTTATTACTCTGCCAGTTTGTGAATTGCTGTGCACCTGAGCTCCATTTATCAAATCGTTTTTTGTGAGCTGACCGCAAGTCCAAAATTTCGGTTCACGACCTATACTGGTTCCCGGCAGGGGGAAGAGTCTTTGGTTAATTATTCTTCCTGCCAGGCAATTAGAGTGACATATGCCCGTGCAAATGCCTAACATCTACTCTCTCATTGGTTCTCCCTCTTCCCTTTCATCCTCTGCCAAATTGGCAACCTCTGAGAACCAGGAGGTTAAAGGTGCTGTCTCTCGAAGTTGGGAGAATGATAGTAAAGCTGTTGGAAAGTCAAACTGGCGCACAAGGAGGGGGACAATTCGTTGAGATTTAGAAACCTTTCATATTCACAGTGTGTCCATTCTCTAGGTTTCCCGTACATGTTAGAGCTGTAGTAATATTCCCTTCAACCTGGAGAGTTGGGACCCATGGAATGGGTGCCATGCATTATTGCTTTAAAGGGTCTGCATTTGCTCACCCAGTCTCACCAATCCTCCCAGGCCCAAGTGTCCAGCCTGGTGCCACATCCAGCTGTCATTGTAGACATGGTCATTCCAGGTTTCATCAGAGACCCTGAAGGAATTGTAAAGAATTTCCCTGTTTTTCTGTTTTGTTTTTGAAATTTTTTTTATATTGGGTTTGAGCTGGTTCTCGCTGCCATGTTTATGCCAGTCTAGACACACTTGATTCCCTTACGGAGACATATCAGTACACAGGTTTTAAGATTCTTATTAGTCAGATATATTCCTCTGCACGGAATATGGGTTGTTGCGTCCCGTTCACTGAGGAAGTTGTAGGTCTTGCTATTACGTATTAGGTTTTTGGAATGGTACTTGTTCTAATATTAAACTCTTGTTTTATGCATCACCCCACCTCTCCTTCCCCCTTATGCAGGCATCAGAGTGTTTTCTAAATGTGAGATTCTGTTCTCTTTCATAACTCAGTTCATGTGTAGCCATGTTTACAGGATACCTATAAGTGATATCTTATGATAAGTTTCTTTTTCTGTGTGACTTATTTTACTTAGAATCATCGTACCTGAATCCACTCATTTTGCTGCTACTGGTCTTATGACATTGATTTCATGGCTGAGGGATATTTCATCGGACGTAAGTACCACAATTTTTTGTACCATTTTTATCTTTCAGGGATATTTACGGTGCACCCAAATGAGCTTCTTGTAAGCAGTGCAGCCCTAAATAGTGGGGTGGCTCTGTCTTATTGATTTTCAGTTTTCCCAAGGTATATTCCCTAGACTTGAAGTGCCCTTGGCTCTGTACCTCTGTTGTTTACTTGTTTTAGGGAACTCAATGCACTCCTCCAGAGAGGCAGTTGACAATTTACATCCCGCCCATCAGCATAACAAGGCTCCCTGTTCTCCAGGACCTGTCTTGCCTTTCTGGTAATTACCCATTTTGTGGATGTCCCTTTTGACCGGTGGGAAGTGATACTTCTTTGTAGTGCAGATTTGAATTGCCTGCTTGCTTGCCTGGCCAAAAAGCGTATATGTGTTTTCTCCTGAATATATTCAGGAGAAAACTCATACGCCCTTTTTGGCCTAGTGCATCATTGTCGAAGTTGTGCCCCTTTTCCTGTGCTTTAAAGGTGATTCCAACGTACCTCTTGAAATCTGCCTCCTGCTATTCTGCCTCGCTTTCAAGTCCGCCTCGTTGCCTACATTAAACAGATATTTGGACGATAGTTGTCCTGTATTTCTCTGCCAGTTTGTGAATTGCTGTGTCCCTGAGCTCCATTTTTCAACTCGTATTTTGTGAGCTGAATGCAAGTCCAAACTTTGGATCAGGACCTATACTGGTGTCCGTTGGGTGGCTGAGACTTTGGTTTATTCTTCTTCCTCCCAGGAAAAAGAGTGACATGTGCCCGTCCAAATGCCTAACAACTACTCTCTCATTGGTTCTCCCTCTTCCGTTTCATCCTCTGCCAAATTGGCAACCTGTGAGAACCAGGAGGTTAAAAGGGGCTATCTCTCCAAGTTGGGAGATTGATAGTAAAGCAGTTGGAAAGTCAAACAGGAGCACCAGGAGAGGGACTATTCGTTGAGTTTTAGAGACCTTTCGTATTCACAGTGTGTCCATTCTCTAGGTTTCCCGTACATGTTATAGCTATAGTAATATTCCCTTAAACCTGGAGAGTTGGGAAACATGGAATGGGTGCCACTCATTATTGCTTTAAAGGGTCTGCATTTGCTCACCCAATCTCACCAATCCTCTCAGTCCCAAGTGTCCAGCCTTATGCCACATCCAGCTGTCATTTTAGATAGGGTCATTCCAGGTTTCATCAGAGACCCTGAAGGAATTGTAAAGAATTTCCCTTTATTTTTGTTTTGTTTTTGAAATTCCTTTTTATAGTGGGTTTGAGCTGATTCTCGCTGCCATGTTTATGCCAGTCTAGACACACTTGATTCCCTTATGGAGACATATCAATACATAGGTTTTATGATTCATACTAGTAAGATATATTACTCTGCGGTGAATATGGGGTGTTGAGTCCCTTTCACTGAGGAAGGTGTAGGTCTTGTCTCTTCCGTATTTGGTTTTTGGAACGGTACCTGTACTAATATCAAACTCTGGTTTTATGCATCACCCCACCTCTCCTTCCCCCTTAAGCAGGCATTAGGGTGTTTTTTAAATGTGAGTCTCTCTTCTCTTTCCTAACTCAGTTCATGTGTAGCCATGTTTACAGGATCTTCATAAGTGATATATTATGATAAGTTTCTTTTTCTGTGTGACTTATTTCACTTAGAATTATCGTACATGAATCCACTCATTTTGCTGCTACTGGCCTTATGACATTGATTTCATGGCTGAGGGATATTCCATCATATGTAAGTACCACAGTTTTTTGAACCATTTATGTCTTTCCTGGGATATTTCCAGTGTACCCATGTTGAGGTTTTTGTAAGCAGTTCATCCCTGAATTTTGGTGTGGATCTGTCTTATTTATTTTCAGTTTTCCCAAGGTATATTCCCTAGACTGGAAGTGCCCTTGGCTCTGTAGCTCTGTTGTTTACTTGTTTTAGGGAACACAATGCACTCCTCCAGAGAGGCAGTTGGCAATTTACATCCCGCCCATCAGCATAACCAGGCTCCCTGTTCTGCAGGGCCTGTCTTGCCTTTCTGTTTTTTACACATTTTGTGGATGTCCCTTTTGACCGGTAGGAAGTGATACTTCTTTGTAGTGCTGATTTGCATTGCCCACTTTCTTGCTTGTCCAAAAAGGGCATATGCATTTTCTCCTGTATATATTCACGTGAAAACCCATATGCCCTTTATGGCATTTCCATAATTTTCGAAGTTGTAATGCTTTTCCTGTGTTTAAAGGTGATTCCAGTGTACCTCTTGAAATCTGTTTCATGCCATTCTGCCTCATTTTCCCTTCCGCCTCGAGGCTTTCCCTCAACAGATTTTTGGAAGAGAGTAGTCCTTTATAACTCTGCATGTTAGTGAATTGCTGTGGCCCTGAGCTCCATTTTTCAACTCGCGTTTTTGTGAGCTGACCGCAAATCAACAGTTTTGTTTCTGGACTTCTAATGATTCTGGGGGGGGGCAGGCTGAGACGTTGGTTAATTCCTCTTTGTGACAGGAAATTATAGTGACATGTGGCTGTCCAAATGCCTAAAACTACTCTCTCATTACTTCTCTCTCTTCCCTTATATCCTCTGCACAATTTGCCAACTGTGCGAACCAGGAGTTTATAGGGGCTGACTTTCAAAGTTGGGAGATTGATAGTAAAGCAGTTGGAATGTCAAACTGGAGCACAAGGAGAGAAAAAAAGTAGTAGAGTTTTAGAAACCTTTCACCATCAGATGGTTTCCATTCTCTAGGTTCCCATACATGTTATAACTGTAGTGATATTCCCTTCTACTTGGAGAGTTGGGAACCATGGAAAGCATGGCAGGCATAATTGCTTTAAAAGGTCTGCAATTTTTCACCCAGTCTCACCAATGCTCTCAGTCCCAAGTGACGAGCCTTATGCCACATCCAGCTGTCATTGTAGATAGGGTCATTCCAAGTTTCATCAGAACCCCTGATGGTATTGTGTAAGAATTTTACTGTTTTTATGTTTTGTTTTGAAATTCAGTTTTATATTGGGTTTGAGCTGATTCTCACTGCCATGTTTATATCGTTCTAGACACACTTGTTTCCCTTACGGAGACATATAAATACATAGGTTTTAAAATTCTTACTAGTCAGATATGTTTCTCGGCGGGGAATAGGGATGTTGAGTTCCACTCACTGAGGAAGGAGTAGGGCTTGTCTCTTCTGTTTCTGGACTATGGAACGGTACCTGTGCTAATATCAATCTTATGTTTTGTGCATCTCCCCACATCTCTTTCCCCTTAAGCAAGCGTTAGAGTGATTTCTAAATCTGAGACTCTGTTCTCTTCCCTAATTCATTTCATATTTAGCCATGTTTACATTCCCTTCATAAGTGATATCTTATGTCAGAATGCACCATGGCCGTTCGCATAATAATGCTCCATGACCCCTGTCATAACAATGCACCATGCCCTGGTTATCACAATGCTCCATGTCCCTTGTCATCACAATTCTCCACGTCCATGTCATCACAGTGCTACATGACACTTCTCGTCAATATGTTACATGCTCTTGTCATCACAATTCTCCATCAACTTGACATTGCAATGCTCCATGCACTTGTCATCACAATGCTCCATGCACTTGTCATCACAATGCTCCATCCCCTTGTCATCACAATGCTCAATGACCCCTGTCATCACAATGCTCCCTGACACCTGTCATCACAATGCTTCATGCCCCTTGTCATTACAGTGCTCCATGATGCTCGACATCACAATTACCCAAGGTCTTCTCATCACAAAGCTCCATGGCCAATATCATCAAAATGCTCCATGACCACTGTCAACACAACACTCCATGACACCTGACAACACAATGATACGGCACTCTTGTCATCACAATGTTCCATTCCCTAGTCATCACAATGCTCCATAGCCCCTGTCTTCACAATACTCCATGAACATTTTCAGCCCAATGTTCCATGACCCTTGTCATCACAATGATCCATGTCCTTGTCATCCCTATGCTCCATGACCCCTGTATTCACAGTGCTCCGTAACGCTTGTCATCACAGTGCTCCATGACACATGTCATCACAATGCTCCATGCCTTTGTCAGCAAAATGCTACATGACCTTTCCATTACAATGCTCTATGCGCTTGTCATCACAATACACCATTTCCATTGTCATCGCAATCCTCCATGAAACTTGGGATCACATTGCTTCATGCCCTTGTCATCACAATGCTCCATGCTCCTTGAAATCAAAATGATCCATGACCTCTGTCATCACAATGCTCCAAACTCTTGTGATCACATTGTTCCATAACACTTGTCATCACAACGCTCCATGATGCCTGTCATCACAATAATCCATGCCCTTTTCATCACAAAGCTCCATGACATTTGTCATCACAATTCTCAATACACTCGTCATCACAATGCTCCCTGACAGTTGTCATCAGAATGCTCTTTGAATCCTGTCACGAAAAGGCTCCATGCCTTTTTAATCACAATGCCCCATGCCGTTTTCATCACAATGCTCCATGCCATTGTCATCAAAATAATCCACAAGCTTCTCCTAAGAATGCTCCATGACCCTTGTCATCACAATGCTCCATGTCATTGTCATCACAATGGGCCATTACATATGTCATCACAATGCTCCCTAACACCTCTCTTCACAATACTGCATGACCTGGTCATCACAGTGCTCCATGCCCTTGTCATCACAATGCGCCATTCCAACTGTCATTGCAATAATCCATGAAACTTATGAGACCAATGTTCCATGCCCTTGTCATCACAATGCTACATGCCCTTGTTATCACAATGCTCCATGACCCCTATCATCACAATGCTCCGTGAATCCAGTCATCACAATGCTTCATGACCTTTGTCATCACAATGGTCCATGCCCTCGTCATCAACAGTCTCTGTGACCTTTTTAACCACAATGCTCCATGAAATTTTCATCACAATGCTCTTTGACCCTTGTCATCACTATGCTCCATGCGCTTGTCAGCACAGTGCTCCATGACACATGTCATCACAATGCACCATGCACATGTCATCACAGTGCTCCCCAATCTTGTCATCACAATGCTCCTTAAAATTTGTCATCACAATGCTCCATGCACTTCTCATCAAAATGCTCTCTCACCACTGATATCACAATGCTACATCACTATTTGTCACAATACTCCCTCACACCTGTCATCACAATGTTCCATGACTCCTGTCATGAGAAAGCTACATGCACTTATCATCACAATGTTCGATGACCCCAGACATCACAGTGTTCCATAACACCTGTCATCAAAATGTTCCATGAAACTTTTCATCACATTGCTCCATGACCCTGTCATCAGAATGCTCCCTGCCCTTCTCATCACAATGCACAACGCCCTTGCCATCAAAATGCTCCATGACCTTTGTCATCACAAAGATCCGTGACCCTTGGCATCACAAAGCTCCATGTCATTGTCATCAAATTGCTCCATGACCTTGTCTTCACAAAGCTCCATGACACATGTCTTCAGAATGCTCCAAGGCCTTCTCATCACAATGCTCCATGCCCTTGCCATAACAATGCTCCATTACCCCTGTCATAACAATGCTCCATGACCCCTGCCATCACGATGAACCATGGCCTTGTCATCACAAAGCGCCATGACACTTCTCATCACAATGCTCTAAGAACACTGTCATCACAATGCACCTTGCCCATCATCATAATGCTTCAGGCTATTGTCATCACAATGAAATCAAAATTCTCCATGAACTCTGTCATCATAATGCTCCAAACCCTTGTGATCACAATGTTTCATAACACTTATCATCACAACACCGCATGACGATCATCATCACAGTTATCCATGGTCTTCTCATCACAATGCTCCATGATCTTTGTCATCACAATGCTCAATACACTTGTCATCACAGTGCTCCCTGACACTTGTCGTCAGTATGCTCCTTGAACCCTGTCATGACAAGGCTCCATGCCTTTTTCATCACAGTGATCCATTCCCTTTTCATCACAATGCTCCAAGACCCCTGTAATCACAAAGCTCCAAGACCCCTGTAATCACAAAGCTCTATGCCCTTGTCATCACAAAGCTCCATGATGCAAGACATCAGAATGCTCCATGGCCTTCTCCTCACAACGCTTGATGTCATTGTCATCACAGTGCTCCATGAACCCTCTTATCACATTGCTTCTTGCCCTTGACATTACAATCCTCCATGACCCATGTATCACAGTGTTCCGTGCCCTTTTCATCACAATGCTCCATGCCCAATCTCATCACAATAATCCATGAAATATTTCAGACCAATGCTCAATTCCCTTCTCATAACAATGCTCCATTACCTCTATCATAACAATGTTCCATGACCATTGCCATCACAATGTTCCACGGCCTTGTCATCACAAGGCTCCATTACCAATGTCTTCGCAATGCTCCAAGACACCTGTAATCAAAATGCTCCATGACCTTGTCATAAGAAAGCTCCATGACGCATGTCATCAGTAGGTTCCATGGCCTTCTCTTCACAATGTTCCATGCCCTTGTCATCAAGTGTTCCATGTCCCCTGTAATCACAATGCTCTATGCCGATTTTCATCTCAATGATCCATGAACCCTGTCATCACAATGCACCATGCCCATCATCATAATGCTTCATGCTATTGTCATCACAATGAAATCAAAATGCTCCATGACCTCTGTCATAACAATGCTCCAAACCCTTGTGATCACAATATGCCATAACACTTGTCATCACTAAGCCCCATGACGATCATCATCACAATTATCAATGGTCTTCTCATCACAATGCTCCATGACCTTTGTCATCACAATGCTCAATACACTTGTCATCAAAATGCTCCCTGACACTTGTTGTCTGTATGCTCCTTGAACCCTGTCATGACAAGGCTCCATGCCTTTTTCATCACAATGATCCATGCCCTTTTCCTCACAATGCTCCAAGAACCCTTTAAAGACCAAGCTCCATGCCCTTGTCATCACAAAGCTCAATGAAACATGTCTTCAGAGTGCTCCTTGGCCTTCTACTCACAATGCTCCATGCCCATGTCATCACAATGTTCCAAGACCCCTGTAATCACAATGGTCCATGCCCCTTTTCATCAGTATGTTCCATGAGATTTGTCATCACAAGTCTCTATGGATTTCTCATCACAATGCTCCAGGACCTTGTCATCACAATGCTTCACGACCTTGTTCTGAACATTCTTATTGGCCCTTGTCATCATAATGCTCCAAGCCCTAGTCATCACAATGCTTCATTATATTTGTCATCAAAATCCTCCATTACGTTTGGCATCACAATGCTCCCTGCCATTGTCATTGCAATGGACCATGACATATGTCATCACAATGCTCCCTGACACCTGTCTTCACAATACTCCATGACCTTCTCATCGCAATGATCCATGCCCTTGTCATCACAATGCACCATGTCCAATGTCATCAAAATAATCTATGAAACTTGTCAGACCAATGCTGCATGCCGCTGTCACCACAATGCTCCATGCCCTTGTCATCACAATGCTCCATGACCACTGTCATCACAATGCTCCGTGACTCCAGTCATCACAATGCTTCATAACATTTGTCATCACAATGGTCCATGCCTGCGTCATCACAAGGCTCTGTGACCTTTATAACCACAATGCTCCATGAACTTTTCATCACAATGCTCCGTGACCCTTTTCATCAAAATGCTCCATGCGTTTGTCAGGAAAATGCTCCATGACCCTTGTCATCACAATGTGCTACATGATTTTCATCACAACGATCCACAAATTTGTCATGGTAATGCTCCATAAACCTTGTAATCACAATGCTCCATGCCCTTCTCATCACAATGCTCCATTACTCCTGTCATAACAATGCTCCATGACCCCTGCCATCACAATATTCCATGGCCTTGTCATCACAATGCTCCATGTCCTTGTCATCACAAAGCTCCATGACACATGCCATGAGAAAGTTCCATGTCTTTCTCATCAAAATGCTCCATTCCCTTTTCATCACAGTGCTCCAAGTCCCCAGTAATCACACTGCTCCATGCCCCTTTTCATCTCAATTCTCCATGAAACCTGTCATCACAATGCACCAAGCCCATCATCATAATGCTTCCGGCTATTGTCAGCACAATGAAATCAATATTCTCCATTACCTCTGTCATCACAATGCTCCATGACCCCTGTCATCACAATAATCCATGAACATTTTCAGCCCAATGCTCCATGACCCTTGTCATCACAATGATCCATGCACTTGTCATCCCAAAGCTCCATGACCCCTGTATTCACAATGCTCCGTGACGCTTTTAATCACAGTGCTCCATGACACCTGTCATGACAATGTTCCATGCTTTTGTCAGCAAAATGCTACATGACTTTGTCATTACCATGCTCTATGCGCTTGTCATCACAATACTGCATTACCATTGTCATCACAATCCTCCATGAATCTTGGGATCACATTGCTCTATGCTCCTTGAAATCAAAATGATCCATGACCTCTGTCATCACAATGCTCCAAACACTTGTGATCACAATGTTCCATAAAACATGTCATCCCAACGCTCCATGATGCCTGTCATCACAATACTCCATGCACTTTTCATCACAATGCTCCATGACCTTTGTCATCACAATTCTAAATACACTTGTCATCACAATGTTCCCTGACACTTGTCATCAGAATGCTCCTTAAACCCTGTCACGAAAAGGCTCCATGCCTTTTTCAACACAATGCCCTATGCCGTTTTCATCACAATGCTCCACGCCACTGTCAGCAATAAACTCCACAAGCTTATCATGAGAATATTCCATGACACTTGTCATCACAATTCTCCATGCACTTTTCAGCACAAAGCTCCCTGACCTTGTCATCTCAATGCTCCAAGCCACTGTCATCACAATGCACCATTACCTTTGTCATCAGAATACTCCATGACACCTGGCATTACAATGCTCCATGCGATTGTCATCACAATGGGCCATTACATATGTTATCACAATGCTCCCTGACACCTCTCTTCACAATACTGCATGACTTGGTCATCACAATGCTCCATGCCCTTGTCACCACAAGGCACCATTCCAACAGTCATCGCAATAATCCATGAAACTTATTAGACAAATGCTCCATGCCCTTGTCATCAAAATGCTCCATGACCCTTGTAATCACAATGCTCCATGAACTTTTCATCACAATGCTCTTTGTTCCTTGTCATCACAATGCTCTACGCCTTTCTCAGCGCATTGCTCCGTGACCCTTGTCATCACAATGCTCCATGCGCTTGTCAGCACGATGCTCCATGACACATGTCATCATAATGCACCATGCGCTTGTCATCACAGTGCTCCACAAGCTTGTCATCACAATGCTCCATAAAACTTGTCATCACAATGCTCCATGCACTTCTCATCAAAATGCTCTCTCACCACAGATATCACAATGTTACATCACTATTCGTCACAATACTCACTCACCCCTGTTATCCCAATGTTCCATGACCCCTGTCATCACAATGCTACATGCACTTATCATCACAATGTTCGATGACCCCTGACATCACAATGCTCCATAACCCCTGTCATCAAAATGCTCCTTGACCCTTTTCATCATAATGCTCCATGACCTCTGACATCACATTGTTCCATAACCCCTGTCATCAAAATTTTCCATGACCCTTTTCATCAAATTGCTCCATGACCCTGTCATCACAATGCTCCCTGCCCTTCTCATCACAATGCACAACGCCCTTGTCATCAAAATCCTCCGTGACCTGTGTCATCACAAAGATCCATGACCCTTGGCATCACAGTGCTCCATGTCATTGTCATCACAATCCTCCATGAACACTCTCATCACATTGCTCCATGCCCTTGTCATCACAAAGCTCCATGACAGATGTCATCAGAATGCTTCATGGCCTTCTCATCACAATGCTCCATGCCCTTGCCGTCACAATGCTCCATTACCTCTGTCATAACAATGCTCCATGACCCCTGCCATCACGATGTTCCGTGGCCTTGTCATCACAGTGCTCCATGACACCTGTCATCACAATGCTCCTTGACTTTGTCAGCAAAATGCTACATGACATTGTCATTACAATGCTCTACGCACTTGTCATCACAATACTCCATTTCCATTGTCATCACAATCCTCCATGAACCTTGAGAGCACATTGCTTCATGCCCTTGTCATCACAATGCTCCATGCTCCTTGAAATCAAAATGATCCATGTCCTCTGTCATCACAATGCTCCAAACCCTTGTGATCCCAGTGTTCCATAACACTTGTCATCACAATGCTCCATGATGCCTGTCATCACAAAATTCCATGCCCTTTTCATCACAGTGCTCCATGACATTTGGCATCAAAATGCTCAGTACACTTGTCATCACAATGCTCCCTGACACTTGTCATCAGAATGCTCTTTGAACCCTGTCACGAAAAGGCTCCATGCCTTTTTCATCACAATGCCCCATTCCGTTTTCATCACAATGCTCCATGACCATTGTCATCAAAATGCTCCATGACTTTGTCTGAAAACTGTTCCATGACCCTTGTCATCACAATGTGCCATTCGCTTTTCATCACAACGGTCCAGAGAATTGTCATTGCAATGCTCCCTAAACCTTGTAATCACAATGCTCCATACACTTCTCATCAAAATGCTCTCTCACCAGAGATATCACAGTGTTCCAACACTAGTTGTCACAATACTCCCTCACTACTGTAATCACAATGTCCCATGACCCCTGTCATCACAATGCTACATCCCTTTATCATCACAATGTTCCGTGACCCCTGACATCACAATATTCTATAACCCCTGTCATCAAAATGTTCCAATACACTTTCCATCATATTGCTGAATGACACTGTCATCAAAATACTCCCTGCCCTTATCATCACAATGCACCATGCACTTGTCATCAAAATGCTCCATGACATTTGTCATCACAAAGCGCCATGACACTTGGCATCACAATGCTCCATGAACCCTCTCATCACATTGCTCCATGCCCTTGTCATCACAAAGCTCCATGACACTTGTCATCAAAATGCTCGATGCCCTTCTCATCACAGTGCCCCATGACCTTGTCATTACAATCCTTCATGACCCATGTATCACAGTGTTCCATGCCCTTATCATCACAATGCTCTATGCCCACTCTCATCACAATAATCCATGAAACTTATTAGACCAATGATCCATTCCCTTGTCATCACAAGGCTCCATGCCCTTGTTATCACAATGTTCCATGACCCCTGTTATCACAATGCTCCATGCATCCATTCATCACAATGCTTCATGACCTTTGTCATCACAATGGTCCATACCCTCGTCATCAGCAGTCTCTGTGACCTTTTTAACCACAATGCTCCATTAACTTTTCATCACAATGCTCTTTGACCCTTGTCATCACAATGCTCTATGTCTTTCTCAGCACAATGCTCCATGACCCTCATCATCACAATGCCCCATGACCCATGTCATCACAATGCACCCTGCAATTTTCATCACAGTGCTCCACAATCTTGTCACCACAATGCTCCATAAAACTTGTCATCACAATTCTCCATGCATTTCTCATCAAAATGCTCTCTCAACACTGATATCACAATGTTACATCACTATTCATCACAATACTCCCTCACCCCTGTCATCACAATATTCCATGACATCTGTCTTTGCAATGTTACATGCACATATCATCACAAAGTTCGATGACCCCTGATATCACAATGTTCCATAACCCCTGTCATCAAAATGCTCCATAACAATTTTCCTCAAAATGCTCAATGACCCCTGACATCACAATGTTCCATAACAACTGTCATCAAAATATTCCATGACCCTTTTCATCAAATTGCTCTATAACCCTGTCATCACAATACTCCATGCCCTTCTCATCACAATGTACCATGCCCTTGTCATCAAAATGCTCCATGACCTTTGTCATCACAAGGATCCATGACCCTTGGCATCTCAATGCTCCATGCCATTGTCATCACAAAACTCCATGAACCCTCTAATCACAATGCTCCATGCACATTTGCATCTCAATGCTCCATGAACCCTGTCATCAAAATGCACCTTGCCCATCATCATAATGCTTCAGGCTATTGTCATCACAATGAAATCAAAATATTTGATGATCTATCTCATCACAATGCTCCAAATCCTTTTGATCACAATGTTCCATAACACTTATCATCAAAATGTCCCATGACGCTCATCATCACAATTGTCCATGGTCTTCTCATCACAGTGCTCCATGACCTTTGTCATCACAGTGCTCTATACACTTGTCATCACAATGCTCCCTGACACTTGTCATCAGTATGCTCCTGGAACCCTGTCATGACAAGGCTCCATAGCATTTTCATAACAATGATCCATGCCAATTTCATCACAATGCTCCAAGACACCAGTAATCACAATGCTCCATGCCCTTGTCATCACAATGCCCCAAGACCCCTGTAATCACAATACTCCATGCCCCTTTTCATCAGAATGCTCCATGAGACATGTTATTACAAGGATCCATGGTCTTCTCATCACAATTCTCCAGGAACTTTTCTTCACAGTGCTCCATTCCCTTGTCATAACAATGCTCCATGACCCCTGTCCTCACAATACTTCCTGAATATTTTCAGTCCAATTCTCCAGGAACTTCTCATCACAATGCTTCATGATCCCTATCATCACAATGCTCCATGACCCCGGTCATCACAACGCTCCATGACCCCTGAAAACACAGTGATCCGGGACTCTTGTCATCACGGTGCTCCATTCCCTAGTCATCACAATGCTCCATGAACATTTTCAGCCCAATGCTCCATAACCGTTGTCATCACAATGATCCATGACCTTGTCATCCCAATGCTCCATGACCCCTGTAATCCCAATGATCCGTGATGCTTCTCATCACAGTGCTCCATGACCCTTATCATCACAATGCTCCATGCCTGTGTCAGCAAAATGCTACATGACCTTGTCATCAAAATGCTGCATTTGCTTGTCATCACAATACTCCCTTACCATTGTCATCACAATCCTCCATGAATCTTGGGATCACATTGCTTAATGCCCTTGTCATCCCAATGCTCCATGCTCCTTGAAAACAAAATGATCCATGACTTCTATCATCACAATGCTCCAAACACTTGTTATCACAAAGTTCCATAACACTTGTCATCACAACGCTCCATGATGCCTCTCATCACAGTACTCCATATCCTTTTCGTCAAAATGCTCCATGATCTTTTTCATCACCATTCTCAATACACTTGTCATCACAATGTTCCCTGACACTTGTCGTCAGAATGCTCCTTGAAACCTGTCATGAAATGGCTTCATGCCTTTTTCATCACAATGCTCCATGCCCTTTTCATCACAATGCTCCATGCCATTGTCGTCACAATACTCCACAAGCTTGTCATCAGAATGCTCCATGACACTTGTCATCACAATGCTCCATGGCCACTGTCATCACAATGCTCCATACCCCTTGTCATTACTGTGCTCCATGACGCTCGTCATCACAATTATCCATGGTCTTCTCATCACAATGCTCTACGCCCTTGTCATCAAAATTCTCCATGACACTTGTCATCACAATGCTCCATGGCCACTGTCATCACAATGCTCCATTCCCCTTGTCATTACAGTGCTCCATGACGCTCGTCATCACAATGCTCCACGGTCTTGCCATCACAATGCTCCATTCCCTTGTCATCACAATGCTCCATGCCCTGGTCATCACAATGCTCCATGTCACCTGTCATCACAATTCTCCTCGTTTTTGGCATCACTATGCTCCAAGACAGTTCTCATCACCGTGTTACATGATTTGTCATCACAATTCTCTATGCACTTGTCATCGCAATGCTCCATGACCCCTGTCATAGGAAGCTCCATGTGCTTCTCATCACAATGCTTCATGAACTTTTCATCAAAATTCTCAATGGCCCTTGTCATCACAATGCTCCATGTCCCTTGTCATCACAATGCTCCAAGCCCTTGTCATCAAAATGCTCCATTACATTTGTCATCACAATCCTCCATGACACTTGGCATCACAATGTTCCATTCCATTGTCATCGCAATGGACAATGACATATGTCATCACAATGCTCCCTGAGACCTGTCTTCAAAATACTCCATGACCTTCTCATCACAGTGCTCCATGCCTTGTCATCACATTGCACCTTGCCCACTGACATCACAATTATCCATGAAACATGTCAGGCCAATGCTCCATGCCCCTGTCATCACAATGATCATTGCCTTTTCATCACAATGCTCTATGAACCCTGTCATCACAATGCTCCATGACTCCAGTCATCACAATGCTTCATGACCTTTGTCATCACAATGGTCCATGCCCTCGTCATCACAAGGCTCTGTGACCTTTGTCACCAAAATGCTCCATGAAATTTTCATCACAATGCTCGTTGACCCTTCTCATCACAATGCTCCATGCCTTTGTCAGCACAGGGCTCCATGACCCATGTCATCACAATGCACCATGTGCTTGTCATAACAATGCTCCACAACCTTGTCATCACAATGCTCCATAAAACTTGTCATCACATTGCTCCATGCACTTCTTATCAAAATGCTCTCTCACGAATGATATCAAAATGTTCCCTCACTAGTCATCACAATACACCCACTCCCCTGTCATCACAATGGTCCACAACACCGTCATGAAAATGTTCCATGACTCCTGACATCACAATGTTCCATAACCCCTGTCATCAAAATGTTCCATGACACTTTTCATCAAATTGCTCCATGACCCTGTCATCACAATGCTCCCTGCCCTTCACAAGAGAATGCACCACACACTTGTCATCAAAATGCTCCATGACCTTTGTCATCACAAAACTCCCTGACCCTTGGCATCACAATGCTCCATGCCATTGTCATCACAATGCTCCAAAAACCTCTCATCACATCGTTCCAAGCCCTTGTCATCACAGTATCCATGATGCTTTTCATCACAATGCTCGATGTGATTCTTCTCACAATGCTCCATGCGCTTGTCATTACAATCCTCCATGAACCATGTATCACAGTGTTCCGTGCCATTGTTATCACAATGCTCCTTGCCCCCTCTCATCACAATAATCCATGTAACATCTCAGACCAATATTCCATGCCCTTTTCATCACAGTGATCCAAGACTCTTCTAATCATAATGCTCCATGCCCCTTTTCATCTCAATGCTGCATGAATGCTGTCATCACAATGCACCAATGCGCATCATCATAATGCTTCATGCTATTGTCATCAAAATGAAATCAAAATGCTCTATGACCTCTGTCATCACAATGCTCCAAATCCTTGTGATCACAATATTCCCTAACACTTATCATCACAGCTCCCCATAACGCTCGTCATCAAAATTATCCATGGTCTTCTAATCACAATGCTCCATGACATTTGTCATCACAATGCTCAATACCCTTGTCATCACAATGGTCCCTGACACTTGTCATCAGTGTGCTCCTTGAACCCTGTCATGACAAGGCTACATGCCTTTTTCATCACAGTGTTACATGCCATTTTCCTCACAGTGCTCCAAGTCCCCTGTAAACACAATGCTCCATGCCCTTGTCATCACAAAGCTCCATGATGCATGTCACCAGAACGCTCCATGACATTCTCATCCCAATGTTCAATGCCCTTGTCATCACAATGCTCCAAGACCCCTGTAATCACAATGCTCCATGACCCTTTTCATCAGAATGCTCCATGAGACTTGTCATCACATGGTTCCATAGTCTTCTCCTCACAGTGCTCCAGTACCTTGTCCTCACAATGCTCCTTGACCCCTGTCATCACAATACTCCATGAACATTTTCAGCCCAATGCTCCATGGGGTTCTCATCACAATGCTCCATGACCTCTGTCATAACAGTGCTCCATGACCACTGTCATGACAATGCTCCATGAACCCTGACAACACAATGATCCGGGACGCTTGTCATCAAAATGCTCCATGCCCTTGTTATCCCAATGCTCCATGAACCCTTTAATCACAATGCTCCATGACGCTTGTCATCACAGTGCTCCATGAACCTTGTCATCACAATGCCTTTGTCAGCAAAATGATACATAATCTTGTCATCACAATGCTCCATGTGCTTGTCATCACAATCCTCCATGACCCTTGGGATCATATTGCTTTATGCCCTTGTCATCTCTATCTTGCCTTTCTGGTTTTTACAGATTTTCGGATGCCCTTTTTGACCGGTGGGAAGCGACAATTCTTTGTAGTGTGGATTTGCGTTGTGTGCTTGCTTGATTGGCCAAAAAGGGCCTCTGACTTTTCTCCTGAATATATTCAGGAGAAAAGTCATACACTGTTTTTGGCCAAGTGCATCATTCTCGAAGATGTGATGCCTTTCCTGTGCTTTAAAGGCGATTCCAATTTACCTCTTGAAATATGTTTTGTGCAATTCTGCCTCATTTTCAAGTCCGCTTTGTTGCCTTCCCTCAACAGATTTTTGGAAGAGAGTAGTCCTTTATAACTCTGTAGGTTTTTGATTTGCTTTGCCCCTGAGCTCCAATTTTCAAATCCCATTATTGGGAGCTGACCGCAAATCCACAATTTTGCTTCAGGACCTATACTGGTTCCAGGGGTGGCTATACTGGTTCCCTGTGGGTGGCTGAGGCTTTGGTTAATTCTTCATCCTAATGGGAATTTAGAGTGACATGTGTCCGTCCAAATGCCTACATCTACTCTCTGATTGGTTCTCCCTCTTCCCTTTCATCCTCTGCACAATTAGCAAACTGTGCGAACCAGGAGGTTATAGGGGATGACTCTCCTAAGTTGGGAGATTGATAGTAAAGTTGTTGGAATGCCAAACTGTAGCACAAGGAGAGGAAAAATTAGGAGACTTTCAGAAACCTTTCGCCATCACAGGGTGTCCATTCTCTAGGTTTCCCATATATGTTATAACTGTAGTGATATTCCCTTCTACCTGGAAATTTGGGAGCCATGGAATGGTGGCATGCATTACTACTTTAAAGGGTCTGCATTTTCTCTCCCAATCTCACCAGTCCTCTCAGTCCCAAGTGTCCAGCCTTATGTCTCATCCAGCTGTCTTTGCAGATAGGGTCATTCTAGGTATCATCTGAACCCCTGAAGGAATTGTGTAAGAATTTCGCTGTTTTTTTGTTTTGTTTTTGAAATTCATTTTTATAATGGGGTTGAGCTGATTTTCCCTGACGTGTTTATGACGGTCTAGACACACTTGTTTCCCTTACAGAGGCATATCAATACATAGGTTTTAAGATTCGTACTAATCAGATATATTCCTCTGTGGGGAATAGGGGTTTTGAGTCCCGTTCACTGAGGAAGGTGTAGGTCTTGTCTATTCTGTATTTGGTTTATGGAATGGTACCTGTGCTAATATCAAACTCTGGTTTTATGCATCACCCCACCTCTCCTTTCCCCTTAAGGAGGCATAAGAGTGTTTTCTAAATGTGAGACTCTGCTCTCTTTCCTAATTCTGTTCATGTGTTGTGATGTTGACATTCCCTCTGTAAGTGATATCTTATGATAAGATTCTTTTTCTGTGTGACTAATTTCCCTAAGAATCATCATACCTAAATCCTCTCATTATGCTTCTACTTGGCCTTATGACATTGATTTCACGTCTGAGTGATATTCCATTGTACAAAATTACCACAAATTCTTTATGCATTTCTCTTTTTCCTGGGATACTTTAGGTGTACCGAAGTTGAGGTTCTTGTATGCAGAGCAGCCTTAAACTTTGGGGTGCCTGTGTCTTGTTGATATTTACTCTTCACAAATTATATGTCCGTGAGTTGAAGTCCCCTTTGCTCGGGGGCTTTGTATTTTAGATGTTTTAGGAAACAGCATACACTTCTTCAGAGTAGCTCTTGGATATTTATACCCCACCCATCAGCGTGACTAGTCTCCCTGTTTTCCATGGCCTCTCCTGCATTTTTGATTTGTACACATTTTTTGGATGGACTTTCTGAGCAGTGGAAATTGAGACTTCTTTATTGTGCGGATTTGCATTTCCCTCTTGCTTGGTTGGCCAAAAACTCTGTATGTGTTTTTTTCCTGAAGATATTCACGAAACAAACGCATACACCCTTTAGCCCAACTGCATCATTTTAGAAATTCTGCTGCTTTTCATATGCTTTAAATGTGAGTACAATCTACCTTTTGAAAAATGTTTCCTGCAATTCTGCCTCTCATTCAGAACCTCTTCGTTGCCTTACCTGAATATATTTTTGGACGTTGGTTATCATTTATATCTTTGCAGGTCTTTGAATTGTCTGCTCCTGAGCTCCATTTTGCAACTCGCTTTTATTGTGAGCTCGCCGCCAAACCATTGGATTGCTTCTGGCCCTATTCTGGTTCTGAGGAGGCAGGCTGAGCCTTTGGTTAATTCTTGTTCCTAATGGGAAATTAGAGTGACATGTGCCTGTCAAAACTCCTACAGCTAATCTCTCATTGGTTCCCCCTCTTCTCATTTATCCTCTGCACAAATTGCAAACTGTGTGAAACAGGAGGTTAAAGGTGCTGATTCTCCAAGAGGGAAGATTGCTAATAATGTGGCTGGAATGGCGAACCCCAGCACCAGGAGATCAAAAATGAGGTGCATTTTAGACACCTTTCCTGAGCACATGGTGTACATTCATCTCGGGTTCGCAGGCATGTTTTCGCTGTCAGAAGATTCCCTTGAACCTGCCGATTTGGGACCCATGGAATGGGTACCAGGCAGTATTACTTTAAAAGGTCTGCATTTCCTCACCCAGCCTCTCTAACATCTCTTAGCGTGCATAGCTTCCAGCCTTATATATCATCCTGCTGTGGGTCTACATGTGTTCAATCCATGTTACATCGTAGCCCTTCAACAAAAGTTGTAAGAATTTTTGTCTGTCTCACCGTTTTTATAAATATTTTTAAATTTATTTTTATATTTGTTACAGCTGATTTTCAAAGCTCTGTTTTTTGCTGCAGTACATCCACTTGATTCATGTACTGTGAGACAACAAGAAATTATTTTTCAGATGCTTAAGAGTCATATGTATTATTGTCCAGTGACTTGAGTGGGCTGAGTGCAGTTCTTTGAGGTACCGTGTAGGCCTTGCCAGTTATTCAATTTGGTACTTGGAATGGTATCTTTGCTAATTTCAACCTCCTGGATAATACCTCACCATTCCCCACCTTTCCCATTTAGCAGCCTTATGTCTATTTTCTACATATTTGACTATGTTTCTGTTTTGTAGTTTATTTCATGTGTAGCCATTTTTGATTCCACCTTTAAGTGACATCTTATGATATGTGTCTTTTTCTTTCTGACATGTGTCACTTAGAATGATCGTATGTAACTCCTCCAGAGTTGTTACAACTGGCCTTATTTCATTGATTTCTGGATGAGTAATATTCCACTCTACATAAGTACCCCACCTCTTTTATCCATTTTATCCTTCCAGGGACATTTAGGTTATATCCAAGTGGAGGCCCTTTTTAACAGAGAGGTGGTAAACGTTGGGGTGCCTGTTTTCTGTCATTTTTTTGTTTTTCCCAAGGTATACGCCCATGAGTGCAAGTGCCCTATGCTCTGTAGCTCAGTTTTCAGATGTTTTAGCAAACACAATACACTTCTCCAGAGTGGCCGTTGGCAAATTACATTTCCACTATCAGCCTCACAGGGCTCCCTTTTCTCCTCACCCTGTCCTGCATTTCTGGTGTTTACACTTTATGTGGATGACCCTTCTGACTGATGTGAAGTGATACATTTTGTAGTATTGATTTCCAGTGCCCACATGTTTGGTTGGATAAAAAGTGTGAATGGCCTTTACTTGAATATATTCAGAAAAAAATGCATACGCCCTTTTGGGTCAAGTGCATCATTGACGATGTTCAGCCCCTTTTCTTGTGCTTTAATGGGGAGACCTTTCTACCTCTTCAAATCTGATTCCTGCCACTCTCCCTTGCTTATAAGTCCTTTTCTGTGACTTACCTCAAGACATTTCTCAACAATAGATATTTTCAACTCTGCAGTTTCATGAATTTTAGTGCCCCTGAGTTCCATTTTTCAACTTGTGTTTTTTTTGAAACTCGACACAAAACAGCAGGATTTCCTCTAGCCCTATTCTCTTTCTGTGGGTAATTCTAGCCTTTGATGAATTTGTCTTCCGGATTGGAAATTAGAGTGGCATGTGCCTGTCCAAACACCTAAGACCTGTCTCTAAAATTTTCTCATCCTTCCGCTTCATCCTCTGGACAGATTCCAAACTGTGTGCAACAGGATGTTGACGGTGCTGATATCCCCAAGTGAGGAGATTGTTAGGAAAGATGCTGGAGGGGTAAACCCGAGCACCAGGCGATGAGGAGATGAGGTGCCTTTTCCAAACTCTTTCCGATCAAACGGTGTACCTCCTCTAGGTGTGACAGGCATATTTTAGCTGTAGGAAGGGTCCCATACATGGAAGGAGAACACCAGGGATTTTTCCAAATCAGTGCCTCCCCGAACCCCAAACTGGGGAATTTTTAAGCTACGGCTACACGTATGTCCATTAAGGGCCTTGGGAAATAGGCAGAGCCCAAACTTTAGATGATTGAAATCTTCAGGTTCAGAAGCGCTCACCATCGGCCTTGCTTAGGTTACATTTTATCTGTCATTGATAGATGATGTCAATAAAAATATCGATTCTTTTTCAGATTATTTCCCCTTATAGGTTATTGCAAAATATTCAGTGTAGTTCCCTGTGCTTTACAGTAGTTCCTTGTTGATGATCTATTTTATACATAGCAGTGTGTATGTGTTAATCCCAAACTGTTAATTTATCCCTTCTCCTACCTTTCCCAATTGGTAATAATAAATTATAAGATTTTATACTTCTCAGAAATGGGGGAGCTGAAAGAGAGGAATCCTTTTCAATGGAAAAGCATTCAAAACAAGATTGAAGCTTCAGCCAAGAGTATTCGACGTACATCCATGGAAATAAATCACTTCATTTCTCTAATGTTGACCTGACAAATAAGACAGACGTCTTCACTGAACTTGCTTATAGTAAAGTGATGGAAATATCAAATGTAAGTCTTAGAAAAATCTTATTTTACCCGAGCATTATACACTGCTGTATGTTAACTACAGTTTGGCTCACACATCTGTTCAATGAAGTTACAAAGTTCTCAATTTCTGTTACTGATCATACAGAGGGGACCCCAACAGTAGTCCCCGTGCCCAGTGTCATTGGAGCCAACAGATTAAGACTGAGTTTGGTTCAGAAGCAAAGGAAACATTATTTTGAAAACCGAATGGAGAGGTGAGAGTGTGCACTCCCCCACGGGCTGTGGGCTGGGATGCTGAGTAGGGATCCCGGCAGCGTCAGTGGGAGTTAGGGGATGGAGGTCTCGAGGGCTGGGTTGGCTGCAACTCAGGCTCTATGCCGTGCAGTCTGCATGGGACTCCGCTAGCTGAGGTGTCGACCCAGCCATTCTGCACTAGGAAGTCGGGTCTGAAGTGCCGGGTGTGGGACCTCTGCATGCGGAACCCTAGGAGCATGTGAAATTAGACAAAGCACAAAGGAAAAACAGGTTAGACTTTATTTTATTGCCCAGATTCTCTTTTTATCTCCCAGGAATTTTTAATGAACGTTGCCAGAGACGAACCCCTCCTCTGCTTTTTGTTCCGTTCCTCATTCTTGGGGTGTTGAGGGTGAAGACCCCTCTTTTGTAACTGCTTCATGCTGTGGTGGGAGCCCTGATACCTAGGGGGAGGGGCAAAACTTCTCCCCACAAGCCTCCAGGTGAGGTTGATTGTCCCAAAGCCTCCTGCCTCACTTCTCGTCCGCCTGAGCACCAGCTTTGGAAGTGTTATAGATTCTAATGACCTTTAAGGGTCCAGGAAAGCGATGCGCAGAGATGCTGTGGTGGCAGGTTTCACCCCACCCCACATTTGTGCAGTGACATTAGGCTGACTTTTTTGCCAGACTAGATGCTCTGACCAGTAGTCTGTGCTTTCTTTAATTAGGTCCCTGAATTAATGTACAAACAGCACCATGTGTCAGAGCCCTGCCTGCACAACTCCCAGACAGTCCAGGGTAAGTGGTGATCCAGGACCATGACGTCCACTGAGTCAACGGCCTTTAGAAGTAGCCAGCAGTCCAGCCGGTCATATTGGCCACCATCACCGCGGTGTCTGTAGGGTTTTCTATGGTGAAAGCGTGATATACGTTTCCCCCACCAAGCTTATTAGCTCCCCTCTGGGTGCAGTAAGTCCTGCAAGCAGTAGTCTGCTCTTTCGGGGCACAGTCTTCTTGTTTTCTGAGAGAAACTCCAGGTCAAGTGATGGTCACACGAGTAATCTTGGGGGCCCGTTGCTCCTGTTTGTCTCTCTGGAGTTTGGAATTGGAGGGCCTCCTCACTCGAGGTCAGTGTGTCCACAGAGCGACCCCTGCCACTTCAGGACATGATGTGTGGTTAGGATCACCACGTGGGGTCCTTTTCCCTTAGACGGGAGCTGACCTTGTGGGCTGCTGATTTCCAGCTTTTTAGATACCCCAGTATCCTGGCCTGATGAATCAGTGGGCAAAGCCCTTGGTGAACATAGTTTATCATACCTGAAGGGCATTCTTGTGTTGCTCCATTTCAAGTGGTCCCAGTTTTTGCACTAAGGCTCCAAGGGCAATTAACCTTTGACCGGGTATGTAAAGGTCAAAGGGTTTAGCTAAATTAGCGAGTTCCTGGGCAAGGGTCTGAATTGACTGATCTTTCTATTCTTGAAAGGCTGCTTCTGGGTTCTATAAAAAAGGATCATCATCTTTTCGTGTCAGTGTTTCAGGTAGAGGCCCAGCTATTAGACTGTAGTTAGGGATCCAGATGCAGAAAACCTAGGCCTCCCCAGGAACCCCTAAGCTGTCTTCTAGTTTTAGAAGAGGTAAGGCTGCAAATGGCTTCTTCCCTATCCTGGGATGCGTTTCTCCAAATATCTGTGAGAATGAATCCCAGGCAAGTCACATGAGCCTGGGATATTTGAGCCTTTTTCTTGGACACCTTCTATCCTTTCTTGCCTAGGTAGTTCCGAGGCGTCTTTAGTAGGCCTTGCAATCAGAATGTCATCTGCATATTGAAGGAGGGTTCCCTTTTACAGAGGTAGAACGTTTAGGTCTTTAGAGGACATTTCCCCAATGATGGTGTGGGGATTTTTGAACCATTGGGGCAGGACGGCCCAGCATTATTTGTTTTGTTGCATGTTGTGTCCTGCCACTCAGAAGCCAAAAATTCTTGTGACTCTGAGATGAATGGAATACAGAAGAAGGCATCATTGAAGTCTAATACAGAATGCCATGGCCTGGTGGATGGTAGAATGAGCAGCAGGGTGTAGGAAATAGGATCTACTAGATGTAGATCCTCGTTGGCTTCACTGACTGTCCTGATATCCTTTACCAGGTCTCCAGCAGCCCATGGGGCTCTCGTGGTCAGGCCAATCCCAGGATATGGAGCTCACCTGGGCTGCATCCCACACCCCACAGCCCACGGGGCTCTGGTGTTCAAGTCCCTCCCAGGGTATGGAGTTCCCCTGTGCAGCTACCCAGCAGCCCATGGGGCTCTCATAGTCAGGCCCTTCCCAGGATACGGAACTCCCCTGGGCAGGTACCCCAGCAGGGCTGGACACACAGGAACTGTGCACATAGCCCACCTTGCAGAGAACCCCCAGCTCACCTGTCGCTCACAGCTGACACAGAACACCTCAGAGCAGGACTTGAACTAACAAACAGTAGCTCTGACAGGTCTGTGACCCTGGCTATCACTCTGTGCAGCCTCTCTCTGCCTGGTCTTCCAGACACTTCCACTGCAGCCAGGGCACCAGGCCTCTGTCTCCACCCACCATCACTCCTCTCCCTGACTCCTGGGTTCCTCTCATTAGGATAGGGTCTTCTTGAAGTTGTTTTCCACTCATGGACTAGATAAAATGATAAGAAAACAAGCTGCAGCTGCAGCCCCTTGTCTATCCTGACTCTCAAGGCCCACACCTGTTCCTTGGGACTGACCCGTTTAGCAAGGTTCATTTTCTGCTACTGTGAGCCCCTGAGGGGTGAGGTTTGGCTGATTTGGGCAGCCAGACACTGCCTGCCAGCCCCCACCCCACAGGTGTGCCTGGGTTGAGGTCAATATAAACACCTCTCCAGTGAGCAAGAGCACCTGTAGCTGTGACTGACGCCATATTCTCTGCCCCGTCAGCAGTTTCGGGGCTGGGGTGGTGGGAGGGAGTGAGGGGCCGTGGCTTTGTGGGTGGCCCAGTGTGATTTGGGCTCTGCTGGACTTTCTGCAGGAGTTGCCAGGCTGCCACCTGCTAAAGAAGAGGATGTGTCATCCATACCTGCCACTGGAATTTCTCCCCAGGCAGAGGTGAGGAAGTAAAAAAGCAGTGGGGGCTGTGGCAGGAGGGGTATCTCAGGCAGGGAAATGGAAAGATTCCAGAAGAGCATCTGGGGCCAGGACCATCCTGGCTGGCCTGCAGGCACCAAGTCGGCCTGCGTGCTCTCGCTAGTGTGGCTCCACAGCCCTTCCTGTAGGCTTGCAAGTGCTTGTACATATTCAGGTGTTTTACCTGGAAAGGGTGGGAAGAGTTCAGCTGCAGCAGGACTGGGGCTCAGCTCACATTTACTCACAGACGCCTCGACACAGTCCCCCAGCTTTGCAATGAGGATGCTCCTTGTGGGGGGGAGCGCTGCTGACGGCATGGGAGACGATTTCCCACCTCTGACCAACTTAAGAATTTTTTACCACTGGAGCAAGTGCCCTGATACAATTTTCCTCTGTATAACTGGTGAGTTCTGTTTTTTTTTTTTTTTTTTTTTTTTTTTTGGTTCAAGTTAGATTTTATTTTTTCCTCTTTTTTTTATTTGGAGATATAAACATGGAAATGATGTATTAATATAAAGATGTCTATGTGAAGGGAAAAACATTTTTCTGTTTTATTTTATTAAATGTTATTTATTTATTTTTAATTTTTTTTAAATTTATTTCTTTTATACAGCAGGTTTTTATTGGATATATATTTTATACATATAAGTGTGCACATATGAATCCCAGTCTCCCAATTCATCCCACCACCACCCTCACATTGCATTCCCTCCTTGGTGTCCATGTTTGTTCTCTACATCTGTCTCTATCTCTTCCCTGCAAACTGGTTCATCTGTACCATTTTTCTAGGTTCCACATATATGCATTAATATACAATATTTGTTTTTCTCTTTCTGACTTACTTCACTCTGTATGACAGTCTCTAGATCCATCAAGGTCTCTACAAATGACCCAATTTCATTCCTATGTATGGCTGAGTAATATTCCGTTGTATATATGTACCACGTCTTTATCCATTCGTCTGTCTGTGGGCACTTAGGTTGCTTTCATTACCTGTCTATTGTAAATAGTGCTGCAGTGAACATTGTGGTGAATGTGTCTTTTTGATTTATGGTTTTCTCTGGGTATATGCCCAGTAGTGGGATTGCTGGATTATATGGTAATTCTATTTTGTTTTTTAAGGAACCTCCATACTGTTCTCCATAGAGACTGTATCGATTTACATTCCCACCAGTAGTGGAATAAGGTTCCTTTTCTCCACACCCTCTCCAGCATTTGTTGTTTGTAGATTTTCTGATGATGCCCATTCTAACAGGTGTGACGTGATACCTCATTGTAGTTTCGATTTCCATTTCGCTAATAATTAGTGATGTTCAGCAGATTTTCATGTGCGTACTGGCCATCTCTATGTCTTCTTGGAAGAAATGTCTATTTAGATCTTCCATTTTGTATTGGGTTGTTTGTTTTATTAATATTGAGCTGCATGAGCTGTTTATATATATTGGAGATTAATCATTTGTCCATTGATTCGTTTGCAAATATTTTCTGCCATTCTGAGGGTTGTCTTTTCGTCTTGTTTGTAGTTTCCTTTGCTTTGCAAAAGCTTTTACGTTTCATTAGTCCCATCTGTTTAGTTTTCTTTTTTATTTCATTACTATAGGAGGTGGATCAAAAAAGATCTTGCTGTGATTTACGTCAGAGTATCCTTCGTAAGTTTTCCTGTCAGAGTTTTATACTGTCTGGTCTTACATTAAGGTCTCTAATTCATTTTGAATATATTTTTTATGTATGGTGTTGGGGAGTGTTCTAATTTCATTCTTTTACGTGTAGCTCTCCATATTTCCCAGCACCAATGATTGAAGAGACTGTCTTATCTCCATTGTATAGTCTTGCCTCCTTTGTCATAGTTTAGTTGACCATAAGTGTGTAGGTTTATCCTTGGGCTTTGTTTTTTTTTTTTTTCCTTTTACAGGTTTATTCGAGTATAATTGCTTTACAATGGAGTGTTCGTTTCTGCTGTATAACAAAGTGAATCAGCTATACATATACAAATATCACCAGATCCCCTCCCTCTTGCATCTTCCTCCCACACTCCATATCCCACCCCTTTATGTGGTCACAAAGCACCGAGCTGATCTCCCTGTTCTATGTGGCTGATTCTCAGTAGCTATCAGTGTTACATTTGGTAATGTCTTTATGTCCATGCCACTCTCTCACTTCGTCCGAGCTTACCCATCCCACTTCCGGTGTCCTCAAGTCCTTTCTGTATGTCTGTGTCCTTAATCCTGTCCTGCCACTAGGTTCTTCAAAATCTTTTTTTTTCTTCATTAGATTCCATATATCTCTGTTAACATACAGTATTTGTTTTTCCCTTTCTGACTTACTTCACTGTGTAGGACAGATTCTAAGTCCATCCACCTCAGTACAAATAACTCAGTTTTGCTTCTTTTTATGGTTGAGTAATATTTGATTGTATATATGTGCCAGATGTTCTTTATCCATTTATCTGTCGATGGACACTTAGGTTGCTTCCATGTCCTTGCTAATGCAAATAGAGCTGCAATGAACATTTTTGTACATAACTCTTTTTGAATTATGGTTTTCGCAAGGCAAATGCCCAGTACTTGGATTGTTGTGTCATATGGTACTTCTATTGTTAGTTATTTAAAGGAACCTCCGTACTGTTCTCCCTAGTGCCCATATCAATTTACATTCCCAACCACAGTGCAAGTGTGTTCCATTTTCTCCAATAAAGGCCTCTCCAGCATTTATTGTTTTGTAGATTTTTTTGATGATTGCCACTCTGACTGCTGTGAGGTGATACCTCAGGGTAGTTTTGATTTGAATTTCTCTACTGATTAGTGATGTTCAGCATCCTTTCATGTGTTTCTTGGTAATCTGTATATCTTCTTTGGAGAAATGTCTATTTAGGTCTTCTGCCCGTTTTTGGATTGGGTTGTTTGTTTTTGTGATATTGAGCTACATGTGGTGCTTGTAAAGTTTGGAGATTAATCCTTTGTCAATTGCTTCATTCGAAAATATTTTCTCCCATTCTGAGGGTTGTTTTTGCATCTTGTTTATGTTTTCCTGTACTGTGTAAAAGCTTTTAAGTTTCATTAGGTCCCATTTGTTGATTTCTGTTTTTATTTCCATTTCTTTAGGAGGTGGGTCAAAAAGGATCTTGCTGTGATTTATGTCATAGAGTGTTCTGCCTATGGTTTCCTCTAAGTGTTTTATAGTGTCTGGTCTTATATTAAGATCTCTAATCAATTTAGAGTTTATTTTTGTGTATGGTGTGATGGAGTGTTCTAATTTCATTCTTTTATGTGTAGGGGTCCAGTTTTTCCAGCACCAATTACTGAAGAGACTGTCTTTTCTCCATTGTATATCCTTAGCTCCTTTGTCATAGATGAGATAGCCATAGGTATGTAGGTTTATCTCTGGGCTTTCTGTCCTGTTCCATTGATCTGTGTTTATGCCAATCTACATACACTTGATTCCATTATGGAGACATATAAATACATAGGTTTCAAGGTTATTACCAGTCAGATATATTCCTCTTCAGTGAATAGGGTGTTTTGTGTCCAGTTCATTGAGAAAGGAGTAGGTCTTGTCTATTAACTATTTGGTATATGGAACAGGATCTGTGCTAATTTCAAACTCTGCTTTTACACATCACCCCACGTCACCTTTCCCCTTAAGGAGGCATAAGTGTGTTTGCTAAATGTGTAACTCTGTTCTCTTTTGAAATTCAGTTCATCTGTAGCCATGTTTACATTTCCTCTATAAGTGATATATTACAATAAGTTTCTTTTTCTTTGTGGCTCATTTCACTTAGCATCATCGTACCTAAAGCCACTCATTATACTGCTATCGGCCTTATGACATTGATTTTATGTCTGAGTGACATTCCATTGTATATAAGTACCACAACATCTATATCCATTTTTTTTCCTTTCCTGGGATATATAAAGTGTACCGAAGTCGAGTTTCTTGTAAACAGAGCAGCCCTAAAGTTAGGGCTGGCTGTGTGTTGTGGATTTTTAGTTTTCCCAAAATACACGCCCATGAGTGGAAGTGTGCTATACTCTGTAGCTCTGTTTTAGAAAACAACATACAGTTCTCCAGAGAGGCTGTTGGCAATTTACATCCTGTCCATCGGCGTAACCAGTCTCCCTTTTCTCCATGGCCTGTCCTGCATTTGTGGCTTTTACACTATATGTGGATGGCCCTTTTGACTGGAGGTAAGGGACACTTCTCTGTAGTGTGGATTTGCAATGCCTGATGGCTTGCTTAGCCAAAAAGGCATATGCATTTTTTCCCGAATATATTCAAGAAAATACACATAATCCCTTTTCAGCCAAGGGCAACATTGTCGAAATTCTGTCGCTTTTCATGTGCTTTAAAGACGACTCCTATCTACCTATTGAAATCTGTTTCCTTCAATTCTGCCTTGCATTCAAATCCTCTTCACTGCCTTTCCTCAATATATTTCTGGATGATAGTTGTCCTTTATAATTGTGCAACTTTGTGAATTGCTGTGCCCCTGATTTCCATTTTTCAACTCGCCTCTTTGTGAGCTGGCTGCAATACCGCTGGATGGCTTTAGGCCCTAGTCTGGTTCCAGGGCTTCAGGCTGAGCCTTTGGTTAATTCTTCTTCCTGATGGGAAACTAGAGTGACATGTGCCCATCCAAACACCTACAGCTAATCTCTCATATATTTCCCCTCTTCCTGTTCATCCTCTGCACAGTTTGCAAACTGTGCATAATGGGAGGGTAAAGGCGCTGACACTCCAAGTGGGGAGATTTTGAGTAATGCAGATGGAATGGCGATGCCGAGCATGACAAAAGGAAAAATGAGGTACCTTTTAGAAAACTTTCCCAATTACACAGTGTACCATCCACTGGGTTTCCCATGCATGTTTTAACTGTAGGAAGATTACCTTAAACCTGGAGAGTTGGGACCACTATAATGGGTAGCACACAGTATTGCTCTAAGTGGTGTTCTTTTGTTCACACAACCTCAGCAATCTTGTCAGCCCCAAGAGTCCAGTCTTATGTCTCATCCAGCTGTGGGTGTAAAGGTGGTCAATCTAGCTTGAATCACAGGCCCTGAACGTAATTTTTAAGACTTTCTCTCTGTTTTTGCATTTTGCTTTTGAAATTTATTTTTATAAGTGGGTTTAACTGAATTTCAGTGCTGTGTTCATGCCGTTATACACACACATGATTCCTTTATGGAGACATGAGAATACATATGTTTTAAAATACTTAGAGTCAGACATATTCCTCTGCAATGAATAGGGGGTGTTGAGTCCAGTTCATTGTGCCGGGAGTAGGTGTTGTCTATTACATACATGGTTTATATAACGGTATCTGTGCTAATTTAAAACTGTGGTTTTATGCATCACCCCACCTCGGCTTTCCCATTAAGCAGGCAGAAGATGTTTTCTAAATGTGTGACTCTGTTGTGTTTGTCATTCAGTTCATGTGTAGTCATGTGTACATTCCCGCTATGAGTGATAACTTATGATAAGATTAGTTACTCTGTAATCTTTCCTAACTCAGTTCATGTGTAGCCATGTTTACAGGACCTTCATAAGTGATATCTTATGATAAGTTTCTTTTTCTGTGTGACTTATTTCACTTAGAATCATTGTACCTGAATCCACTCTTTTTGCTGCTACTGGCCTTATGACATTGATTTCATGGCTGAGCGATATTCCATCGTACGTAAGTACCACAATATCTTGAACCATTTTTGTCTTTCCTGGGATACTTAAGTTGTACCCAAGTTGAGGTTCTTGTAAGCAGTGCAGCGCTAAATTTTAGGGTGGCACTGTCTTATTGATTTTCAGTTTTCCCAAGGTATATTCCCTAGACTGGAACTGCCCTTGGCTGTGTAGCTCTGTTGTTTACTTGTTTTAGCGAACACAATGCACTCCTCCAGAGAGGCAGTTGGCAACTTACATCCCATCAGCCCATCAGCATAACAAGGCTCCGTGGTCTCCAGGGCCTGTTTGCCTTTCTGGTTTTTACACATTTTGCGGATGTCCCTTTTGACCGGTGGGAAGGGATACTTCTTTGTAGTGCAGATTTGCATTGCTGCTTGCTTGCTTGGCCAAAAATGGCGTATGCATTTTCTCCTGAATATACTCAGGAGAAAACGCATACGCCCTTTTTGGCCAAGTGCATCATTGTCGAAGTTGTGCCCCTCTTCCTGTGCTTGAAAGTTGATTCCAACGTACCTCTTGAAATCTGTTTCCTGCTTTTCTGCCTCATTTTAAAGTCCGCCTCTCTGCCTTCCCTCAAAAGATTTTTGGACGATAGTTTTCCTGTATTACTCTGCCAGTTTGTAAATTGCTGTGCCCCTGAGCTCCATTTTTCAACTCGTTTTTGTGAGCTGACAGCAAATACAAAATTATGGTTCAAAACCTATACTGGTTCCTGGCGGGTGGCTGAGACATTGGTTAATTCTTCTTCCTGCCGGGCAGTTAAAGTGACATGTACCTGTCCAAATGGCTAACAGCTACTCTCTCATTGGTTCTCCCTCTTCCCTTTCATCCTCTGCTAAATTGGCAACCTGTGCGAACCAGGAGGTTTTACGGCTATTGCTCCAAGTTGGGAGATTGATAGTAAAGCCATTGGAAGTTCAAACTGGAGCACAAGGAGAGGGACTATATGTTGAGTTTTAGAAACATTTCGTATTCACAGTGTGTCCATTCTCTATGTTTCCCGTAAATGTTATGGCTGTAGTAATATTCCCTTACACATGGAGAGTTGGGACACATGGAATGGGTGCCACATATTATTGCTTTAAAGGGTCTGCATTTGCTCACCCAGTCTCACCAAACCTCTCAGTCTCAAGTGTCCAGCTTTATGCCACATCCACCTCTCGTTGTAGGTAGGGTCATTCCAGGTTTCATTAGAGCCCCTGAAGGAATTGTAAAGATTTTCCCTGTTTTTTTTTTATTGTATTTGAATTTATTTTTTTACTGGGTTTGAGCTGATTCTCACTGTCATGTTTATGCCAGTTTAGACACACTTGATTCCCTTATGGTGACATATCAATACATAGGTTTTAAGATTCTTACTAGTCAGATATATACCTCTGCGCAGAATATTGGGTTTTGCGTCCCTTTCACTGATGAAGGTGTAGGTCTTGTCTATTCCGTATTTTGATTTTGGAATGGTACTTGTACTAATATCAAACTCTGGTTCTATGCATCACCCCAACTCTCCTTCCTCCTTAAGCAGGCATAAGTGTGTTTTCTAAATGTGAGACGCTGTTCCCTTTCCTAAATCAGTTCATGTGTAGCCATGTTACAGAAAATTCATAAGTGCTATCTTATGATAAGTTTCTTTTTCTGTGTGACTTATTTCACTTAGAATCATCGTACCTGAATCCATTCATTTTCCTGTTACTGGCATTATGACATTGATTTCATGGCTGAGGGATAATCCATCGTATATAATTACCACAATTTTTTGAATCATTTTTATCTATCCTGGGATATTTAGACAGTACTCAATTTGAGATTCTTGTAAGTAGTGCAGGCCTAAATTTTGCGGTGGCTCTATCTTATTGCTTTTCAGTTTTCCCAAGGTATATTCCCTAGAATGGAAGTGCCCTTGGCTCTGTAGCTCTGTTGTTTACTTGTTTTAGGGAACACAATGCACTCCTCCAGAGAGGCAGTTGGCAATTTACATGCCGCCCATCAACATAACAAGGCTCCATGTTCTCCAGGGCCTCTCTAGGATTTCTGGTTTTTACACATTTTGTGGATGTCCCTTTTGACAGGTGGGAAGTGATACTATTTTGCGGTGCAGATTTACATTGCCCGCTTTCTTGCTTGGCCAAAAAGGGTGTATGCGTTTTCTCCTGAATATATTCAGGAGAAAATGCATACACCCTTTTTGGCCAAGTGCATCATTTTCGAAGTTGTGCCCCTCTTACTGTGCTTTACAGGTGATTCCAACGAACCACTTGAAATCTGTTTCCTGCTATTCTGCGTCGCTTTGAAGGTCGCCTCGTTGCCTTCCCTTAACAAATTTTTTGGACGATAGTTGTCCTTTATTACTGTGCCAGTTTGTGAATTGCTGTGCCCTTGAGCTCCATTTTCTAACTCGTTTTTTGTGAGCTAACCGCAAGTCCAAAATTTTGGTTCAGGACCTATACTTGCTCACGGCGGGTGGCTGAGACTTTGGTTAATTCTTCTTCCTGACAGGCATTTAGAGTGACATGTGCCCGTCCAAATGCCTAACAGTTACTCTTTCATTGGTTCCCCCTTTTCCCTTTCATCCTCTTCCAAATTGGCAACCTGAGCAAACCAGGAGGTTAAAGGGGCTGTCTCTCCAAGTTAGGAGATTGATAGTTAAGCAGTTGGAAAGTCAAACCGGAGCACCAGGAGAGGGACAGTTAGTTGGGTTTTAGAAACCTTTCATATTCACTGTGTGTCCATTCTCTTGGTTTCCTGTACATGTTATAGCTGTAGTAATATTCCCTTCAACATGGAGAGTTGGGAACCATGTAATGGGTGCCACACATTATTGCTTTGAAGGGTCTGCATTTGCTAACCCAAATTCACCAATCCTCTCAGTCCCAAGTGTCCAGCCTTATGCCACATCCAGCTGTCGTTGTACACAGTGTCATTCAAGGTTTCATCAGAGACCCTGAAGGAATTGTAAAGAATTTCCCTGTTTTGTTGTTTTGTTTTTGAAATTCCTTTTTATAGTGGGTTTGAGCTGATTCTCACTGCCGTGTTTATGCCAGTCTAGACACACTTGTTTCCCTTACGGTGATATATCAATACATAGGTTTTAAGATCCTTACTAGTCAGATATATTCCTCTGCAGGAAGTATGGGGTCTTGATAACCTTTCAGTGAGGAAGGTGTAGATCTTGTCTATTCTGTATTTGGTTTCTGGAATGGTGCCTGTACTTATATCAAACTCTGTTTTATGCAACACCCCACCTCTCCTTCCCCCTTAAGCAGGTGTAAGAGTGTTTTCTAAATGTGGGACTCTGTTCTCTTTCCTAACTCAGTTCATGTGTAGCCATGTTTACAGGATTTTCATAAGTGATATCTTATGATAAGATTCTTTTTATCTGTGACTTATTTCACTTAGAATCATCATACCTGAATCCATTCATTTTGCTGCTACTGGTCTTTTGACATTGATTTCATGGCTGAGGGATATTCCATCATAACGTAAGTACCACAATTTCTTGAACCATTTGTATCTTTCACGGAATATTTAAGGTGTACCCAAGTTGAGGTTCTTGTCAGCAGTGCAGCCCTAAATTTTGGGGTGGCTTTGTTTTATTGATTTTCAGTTTTCCCAAGGTATATTCCCTAGAATTGAAGTGCCCTTGGCTCTGTAGCTCTTTTGTTTACTTGTTTTAGGGAACACAATGCACTCCTCCAGAGAGGCAGTTGGCAATTTACATGCCTTCCTTCAGCATAACAAGGCTCCCTGTTCTCCAGGGCCTGTGTTGCCTTTCTGGTTTTTACACATTTTTCCGATGTCCCTTTTGACCGGTGGGAAGTGATACTACTTTGTAGTGCAGATTTGCATTGCCCGCTTGCTTGCTTGGCCAAAAAGGGCATATACGTTTTCTCCTGAATATATTCAGTAGAAATCACATACGTACTTTTTGGCCAAGTGCATCACTGTCGAAGTTGTGACACTCTTCCTGTGCTTTAAAGGCGATTCGAACGTACCTCTTGAAATCTGTTTCCTGCTATTCTGCCTCGCTTTCAAGGCCACCTCGTTGCCTTCTCTCATCAGATTTTTGGACGATAGTTGCCCTTTGTTACTCTGCCAGTTTGTGAATTGCTGTGCCCCTGAGCTCCATATTTTAACTCGTTTTTTCTGAGCTGAACGCAAGTCCAATATTTTGGTTCAGGAACTATACTGGTTCCCGGTGGGTGGCTGATACTTTGGTCAATACTTCTTCGTCCCGGGAAATAAGAGTGACATATGCCCGTTCAAATACCTAACAGCTATTCTCTCATTGGTTCTCCCTCTTCACATTCATCCTCTGCAAAATTGGCAACCTGTGCGAAACAGGAGGTTAAAGGTGCTGTCTCTCCAGGTTGGGAGATTGATAGTAAAGCAGTTGGAAAGTCAAACCGGAGGACCAGGAGAGGGACTATTCGTTGAGTTTTAGAAAGCTTTCGTATTCACAGTGTGTCCATTCTCTAGGTTTCCCGTACATGTTATAGCTGTAGTAATATTCCCTTCAACATGGAGACATCGGACCCATGGAATGGGTGCCATGCATTATTGCTTTAAAGGGTCTGCATTTGCTCACCCAATCTCACCAATCCTCTCAGTCCCAGGTATCCAGCCTTATGCCATATCCAGCGGTCATTGTAGATAGGGTCATTCCAGGTTTCATCAGAGACACTGAAGGAATTGTAAAGAATTTCCCTGTTTTTTTTTTTTTTGAAATTCCTTTTTATAGTGAGTTTGTGCTGATTCTCGCTGCCATAATTATTACAATCTAGACACACTGATTCCCTTAGGGAGACATATCAATACATAGGTTTTAAGATTCTTACTAGTCAGATATATTCCTCTACGGGAAATGTGGGGTTTTGAGTCCCTTTCACTGAGGAAGGTGTAGGTGTTGTTTATTCCATACTTGGTTTTTGGAAGGGTACCTGTGCTTATATCAAACTCTGGTTTTATGCATCACCCCACCTCTCCTGCCCCCTTAAGCAGGCATAAGTGTGTTTTCTAAATATGAGACTCTGTTCTCTTTCCTAACGCAGTTCATATGTAGCCATGTTTACAGGATCTTCATAAGTGATATCTTATGATATGTTTCTTTTTCTGTGTGACTTAATTCACTTAGAATCATCGTACCTGAATCCACTAATTTTGCTGCTACTGATCTTATGACATTGATTTCATAGCTGAGGGATATTCCATCATACGTAAGTACCACACTTTTTTCAACATTTTTTACCTTTCCTGGGATACTTAAAGTGTACCCAAGTTGAGGTCCTTGAAAGCAGTGCAGCCCTAAATTTTGGGGTGGCTCTGTCTTATTCATTTTCAGTTTTCCCAAGGTTTATTCCCTAGACTGGGAGTGTACTTGGCTCTGTAGCTCTGTTGTTTACTTATTTTAGGGAACACAATTCACTCCTCCAGAGAGGCAGTTGGCAATTTACATCCCGCCCATCAGCATAACATGGCTCCCTGTTCTTCAGGGCCTGTCTTGCCTTTCTGATTTTTGGCCATTTTGTGGATGTCCCTTTTGACCGATGGGAAGTGATACTTCATTGTAGTGCAGATTTGCACTGCCTACTTGCTTGCTTGGCCAAAAAGGGCGTATGCGTTTTCTCCTGAATATATTCAGGAGAAAACGCATATGCCCTTTTTGGCCAAGTGCATCATTTTCGAAGTTGTGCCCCTCTTCCTGTGCTTTAAAGGCGATTCCAAAGTACCTGTTGTAAATGGTTTCCTGCTATTCTCCCTCGCTTTCAAGTCAGCCTCGTTGCCTTCCCTCAACAGATTTTCCGACGATAGTTGTCCTTTATTACTCTGCCAGTTTGTGAATTGCTCTGCCCCATAGCTCCATTTTTTAACTCATTTTTTCTGAGCTGAACGCAAGTCCAATATTTTGGTTCAGGAACAATACTGGTTCCTGGTGGGTGGCTGAGACTTTGGTTAATTCTTCTTCCTCCTGGGTAATAAGAGTGAAATGTGCCCGTCCAAATGCCTAACAGCTACTCTCTCTTCGGTTTTCCCTCTTCCCTTTCATCCTTTGCCAATTGGCAACCTGTGCGAACCAGGAGGTTAAAGGTGCTCTCCCTCCAAGTTGGGAGATTGACAGTAAAGCACTTGGAAAGTCAAACTAGAGCACAAGGAGAGGGACTATTCGTTGAGTTTTAGAGACCTTTCGTATTCACAATGTGTCCATTCTCTAGGTTTCCCGTACATGTTATAGCTGTAGTAATATTCCCTTCAACCTGGAGACATCGGACCCATGGAATGGGTGCCATGCATTATTGCTTTAAAGGGTCTGCATTTGCTCACCCAATCTCTCTAATCCTCTCAGTCCCAGGTATCCAGCCTTATGCCATATCCAGCTGTCGTTGTAGATAGGGTCATTCCAGGTTTCATCAGAGACCCTGAAGAAATTGTAAAGAATTTCCCTTTTTTTGTTTTTGAAATTCCTTTTTATAGTGGGTTTGAGCTGATTCTTGCTGCCATATTTATGCCAGTCTAGTCACACTTGATTCCCTTACGGAGACATATCAATACATAGGTTTTAAGATTCTTACTTGTCAGATATATTCCTCTGCGGGAAATATGGGGTTTTGTGTCCCTTTCACTGAGGAAGGTGTAGGTCTTGTCTATTCCATAGTTGGTTTTTGAAATGGTACGTGTGGTTATATCAAACGCTGGTTTTCTATAGCACCCCACCTCATCTTCCCCCTTAAGCAGGCATAAGAGTGTTTTCTAAATGTGAGACTCTGTTCGCTTTCCTAACTCTGTTCATGTGTAGCCATGTTTAGAGGACCTTCATAAGTGATATCTTATGATAAGTTTCTTTATCTGTGTGACTTATTTCAGTTAGAATCATCGTACCTGAATCCACTCATTTTGCTGCTACTGGTCTTATGACATTGATTTCATGGCTGAGGGATATTCCATCGTACGTAAGTACCAAAATATTTTAAACCATATTTATATTTCCTGGGATATTTAAGCTGTACGCAATTTGAAGTTCTTGTAAGCAGTGCAGCCCTAAATTTTGGGTTGGCTCTGTCTTATTCATTTTCTGCTTTCCCAAGGTATATTCTCCAGACTGGAAGTGCCCTTGGCTCTGTAGCTCTGTTGTTTACTTGTTTTAGGGAACACAGTGCACTCCTCCAGAGAGGCAGTTGGCAATTTACATCCCGGCCATCAGCATAACAAGGCTCCCTGTTCTCCAGGGCCTGTCTTGCCTTTCTGGTTTTTACCCATTTTTTGGATGTACCTTTTGACAAGTGGGAATTGATACTTTGTAGTGCAGATTTGCATTGCCAGCATGCTTGCTTGGCCAAAAAGGGCGTATGCGTTTTCTCCTGAATATATTCAGGAGAATACGCATACGCCCTTTTTGGCCAAGTGCATCATTGTCGATGTTGTGCCCCTCTTCCTTTGCCTTAAAAGCGATTCCAAACTACCTCTTGAAGTCTGTTTCCTGCTATTCTGCCTCGCTTTCAAGTGTGCCTCGTTGCCTTCCCTCAACAGATTTTTGGACGATAGTTGTCCTTTATTACTCTGCCTGTTTGTGAATTGTTGTGCACTGAGCTACATTATTTAACTCGTTTTTTTGTGAGCTGAACGCAAGTCCAATATTTTGGTTCAGGACCTATACTGGTTCCCGGTGGGTGGCTGAGGCTTTGATTATTTCTTCTTCTTCCCGTGAAGTAAGATGACATGTGCCCGTACAAATGTCTAACAGCTACTCTCTCACTGGTTCTCCCTTTTCCCTTTCATCCTCTGCCAAATTGGCAACCTGTGCGAACCAGGAGGTTAAAGGTGCTGTCTCTCCAAGTTGGGAGATTGATAGTAAAGCAGTTGGAAAGTCAAATGGGATCACCAGGAGTGGGACTATTCGTTGAGTTTTAGAAACCTTTCGTATTCACTGTGTCCATTCTCTAGGGTTCCCGTACATATTATAGCTGTAGTAATATGCCCTGAAACCTGGCCTGTTGGGACCCATGGAATGCGTGCCACATATTATTGCTTTAAAGGGTCTACATTTGCTCACCCAATCTCACCAATCCTCTCAGTCCCAAGTGTCCAGCCTTATGCCACATCCAGCTGTCATTGTAGATAGGGTCATTCCAGGTTTCATCAGCGACCCTGAAGGTATTTTGTAAGAATTGTTCTGTTTTTATGTTTTGTTTTGAAATTCATTTTTATATTGGGTTTGAGCTGATTCTCCCTGCCATGTTTATGCCATTCTAGACACACTTAGTTACCTTACGGAGACATATCAATACATAGGTTTTAAAATTCTTACTAGTCATATATATTTCTCTGTGGGGAATAGGGATGTTGAGTTCCGTTCACTGAGGAAGGAGTAGGGCTTGTCTGTTTTGTTTTTGGATTATGGAACGGTGCATGTGCTAATATCAATCTTTTGTTTTGTGCATCTCCCCACCTGTCTTTCCCCTTAAGCAAGCGTTAGAGTGTTTTCTAAATCTGAGACTCTGTTCTCTTCCCTAAATCAGTTCATATGTAGCCATGTTTACATTCCCTTCATAAGTGATATCTTATGTCAGAATGCACCATGGCCCTTGTCATAATAATGCTTCATGACCCCTGTCATCACAATGATCCATGCCCTGGTTATCAAAATGCTCCATGTCCCTTGTCATCAAAATTCTCCACGTACATGTCATCACAGTGCTACATGACACTTCTAATCAATATGTTACATGCTCTTGTCATCACAATTCCCAATTCTCTTGACATTGCAATGCTCCATGCTCTTGTCATCACAATGCTCCATGCCTTTGTCATATCATTGCTCCATGACCCCTGTCATCAAATTGCTCCCTGACACCTGTCATCACAATGCTTCATGCCCCTTGTCATTACAGTGCTCCATGATGCTCGACATCACAATTACCCAAGGTCTTCTCATCACAATGCTCCACGGTTTTGCCATCACCATGCTCCATGCCTTGTCATCTCAGAGCTCAATGTCTCGTCCTCACAATTCTCCACGTCCTTGTCATTACAATGCTCCATGGCACTTCACATCACAATGTTATATGCTCTTGTCATCACAATACTCCATGCACTTGTCATCGCAATGCTCCATGACCCCTGTCATAGGAAGCTCCATGCGCTTTTCATCAAAATGTTTCACGACCAGGACATTAAAATTCTCAATGGCCCTTGATATCACAATGCTCCATGCCCTTGTCATCACAATGCTCCTTTACTTTGTCACAACAATCCTCCATAACAATTGGCATCACAATGCTCCATGATATTGTCATCAAACTGGAACATGACATATTTCATCACAATGCTCCCTGACACCTTTCTTCACAATAATCCATGACCTTGTCATCACAGTGCTCCATGACCTTGTCATCACAATGTGCCATGCCCATTCTTATCACAATAATCCAAGAAACTTGTCAGACCAATGCTCCATGCCACTTTTCATCACAATGCACCATGAACGCTGTCATCAAAATGCACCATGCCCATCATCATAATGCTTCATGCTATTGTCATCACAATGAAATCAAAAAGCTCCATGACATCTGTCATCACAATGCAGCAAACCCTTGTGATCACAATGTCCCATAACACTTGTCATCACAATGCCCCATGACACAGGTCACCACAGTTATCCATGGGCTTCTCATCACAATGCACCATGACTTTTGTCAACACAAAGCTCAATACCCTTGTCAACACAATGCTCTCTGATTATTGACCTCAGTATGCACCGTGCACTCTTTCATGACAAGGCTCCATGCCTTTTTCATCACAATGATCCATGCCCTTCTCATCAAAATGTTCCAAGACACCTGTGATCTCAATGCTCCTTGCACTTGTCATCACAAAGCTCCATGACGAATATCATCAGAATGCTCCATGGCCTTCTCATCATAATGTTCCATGCCCTTGTCATCACAATGCTCCAAGAGCCCTGTAATCAAAATGATCCCTGCACCTTTTCATCAGAATGCTCCATGAGACTTGTCATCACAACGTTCCATGGTCTTCACATCACAGTGCGCCAGGACCTTGTCATCACAGTGCTCCTTTCCCTTGTCATCACAATGCAACATGACCACTGTCATCACAATAATCCATGAACATTTTCAGCCCAATGCTCCACGAAATTCTCATCACAATGCTCCATAGCCCATATCACCACAATGCTCCATGACCACTGTCATCAAAACACTCCATGACACCTGACAACACAATGATCCGGGACACTTGTCATCACAGTGCTCCATTCCCTAGTCATCACAATGCTACATGACCCCTGTCATCACAACACTCCATGAACATTTTCAGCCCAGTGCACCATGACCCTTGTCATCACAATGATCCATGCCCTTGTCATCCCAATGCTCCATGACCACTGTATTCACAATGCTCAGTAACGCTTGTCATCACAGTGCTTCATGACACCTGTCATAACAATGCTCCATGCCTTTGTCAGCAAAATGTTACATGACCTTGTCATTACAATACTCTATGCGCTTGTCATCACAATACTCCATTTCCATTGTCATCACAATCTTCCATGAACCTTGGGATCACATTGCTTCATGCCATTTTCATCACAATGCTCCATGCTCCTTGAAATCAAAATGATCCATGACCTCTGTCATCACAATGCTCCAAAACCTTGTGATAACAATGTTCCATAACACTTGTCATCACAACGCTCCATGATGCCTGTCATCACAGTAATCCATGCCCTTTTCATCACAATGCTCCATGACCTTTTTCATCACAATTCTCAATACACTTGTCATCAAAATGCTCCCTGACACTTGTCATCAGAATGCTCCTTGAACCCTGTCCCGAAAAGGCTCCATGCCGTTTTCATCACAATGCCCCATGCCGTTTTCATCACAATGCTCCAGGCCATTTTCATCAAAATCCTCCACAAGCTTGTCATCAGAATGCTCCATGAGCCTTCTCATCACAATTCTCAATGCACTTGTCAGCAC
>NW_028294412.1:0-58000 GCF_964341445.2 Mesoplodon mirus | reverse complement strand
GGCTGCAAATTTGGTTAATTCTTCTTCCTGCCAGGAAATTAGAGTGACATATGCCCGTCCAAATGCCTAACAGCTACTCTCTCATTGGTTCTCCCTCTTCCCTTTCATCCTCTGCCAAATTGGCAACCTGTGAGAGCCAGGAGGTTAAAGGGGCTAGCTCTCCAAGTTGGGAGATTGATAGTAAAGCAGTTGGAATGTCAAACCGGAGCACCAGGAGAGGGACTATTCATTGAGTTTTAGAGACCTTTCATATTCACAGTGTGTCCATTCTCTAGGTTTCCCGTACATGTTATAGTTCTAGTAATATTCCCTTCAACCTGGAGAGTTGGGACCCATGGAATGGGTGCCATGCATTATTGCTTTAAAGGGTCTGCATTTGCTCACACAATCACACCGTTCCCCTCAGTCCCAACTGTCCAGCTTTATGCCACATCCAGCTGTCATTGTAGACAGGGTCATTCCACCTTTCATCAGAGACCCTGAAGGAATTGTAAAGAATTTCCCTGTTTTTTTGTTTTGTTTTAGAACTTCCTTTTTATAGTGGGTTTGAGCTGATTCTCGCTGCGATGCTTATGCCAGTCTAGACACACTTGATTCCCTTACGGAGACATATCAATACATAGGTTTTAAGATTCTTACTATTCAGATATATTCCGCTGCATGAAATATGGGGTTTTGAGTCCCTTTCACTGAGGAAGGTATAGGTAGGTCTTGTCTATTCCCTAGTTGGTTTTTGGAACGGTACCTGTGCTTATATCAAACTCTGGTTTTATGCATTACCCCACCTCTCCTTCCCCCTTAAGCAGGCATAAGAGTGTTTTCTAAATGTGAGACTCTGTTCTCTTTCCTAACTCAGTTCATGTTTAGCCATGTTTACAGGATCTTCATAAGTGATATCTTATGATAAGCTTCTTTTTCTGTGTGACTTATTTTATTTAGAATCACCGTACCTGAATCCTCTCATATTGATGCTACTGGTCTTATGACATTGATTTCATGGCTGAGGGATATTCCATCGTACGTAAGTACCACAATTTTTGGAACCATTTTTATATTTCCTGGGATATTTAAGGTGTACCCAAGTTGAGGTTCTTTTAAGCAGTGCAGCCCTAAATTTGGAGGTGGCTCTGTCTTACTGATTTTCAGTTTTCCCAAGGTATATTCTGTAGACTGGAAGTGCCCTTGGCTCTGTAGCTCTGTTGTTTACTTGTTTTAGGGAACACAGTGCACTCCTCCAGTGAGGCAGTTGGCAATTTACATCCCGCCCATCAGCATAACAAGGCTCACTGTTCTCCAGGGCCTGTCTTGCCTCTCTGGTATTTACACATTTTTTGGATATCCCTTTTGACCAGTGGGAAGTGACAATTCTTTGTTGTGCAGATTTGCATTGCCCGCTTGCTTGCTTGGCCAGAAAGGGCGTATGCGTTTTCTCCTGCATATATTCAGGAGAAAATGCATACGCCCTTTTTGGCCAAGTGCATCATTGTCGAAGTTGTGCCCCTCTTCCTGTGCTTTACAGACGATTCCAACGTACCTCGTGAAATCTGTTTCCTCTATTCGGCCTCACTTTCAAGTCCCCTTGGTTGCCTTCCCTCAACAGATTTCTGGACGATAGTTGGCTTTTATTACTATGCCTAATTGTGAATTGCTCTGCCGCTGAGCTCCATTTTTCAACTCGTTTTTTGTGAGCTGAATGCAAGTCCAAAGTTTTGTTTCAGGAGCTATACTGGTTCCCAGTGTGTGGTTGAGACTTTGGTTAATTCTTCTTCCTGCCGGGAAATTAGAGTGACATATGCCCGTCCAAGTGCCTAACAGCCACTCTCCCATTGGTTCTCCCTCTTCCCTTTCATCCTCTCCCAAATTGTCAAACTGTGAGAACCAGGAGGTTAAAGGGGCTGTCTCTCCAAGTTGGGAGATTGATAGTAAAGCAGTTGGAAAGTCAAACCGGAGCACCAGGAGAGGGACTATTCGTTGAGTTTTAGAAACCTTTCGTATTCACAGTGTGTCCATTCTCTAGGTTTCCCGTACATGTTATAGCTGTAGTAATAATCCCTTCCACCTGGAGACTTGGAACCCATGGAATGGGTGCCATGAATTATTGCTTTAAAGGGTCTGCATTTGTTCACCCAATCTCACCAAACCTCTCAGTCCCAAGTGTCCAGCCTTATGCCACATCGAGCTGTCATTGTAGACAGGGACATTCCAGGTTTCATCAGAGACCCTGAAGGAATTGAAAAGAATTTCACTGTTTTTTTGTTTTGTTTTTGAAATTCCTTTTTATAGTGAGTTTGAGCTGATTCTCGCTGCCATGTTTATGCCAGTCTAGACACACTTGATTCCCTTATGGAGACATATCAATACATAGATTTTAAGATTCTTATTGTCAGATATATTCCTCTGCGGGAAATATGGGGTTTTGAGACCCTTGCACTGAGGATGGTGTAAGTAGGTCTTGTCTATACCATAGTTGGTTTTTGGAACAGTACCTGTGCTTATATCAAACTCTGGTTTTATGCATCACCCCACCTCTCCTTCCCCCTTAAGCAGGCATAAGAGTGTTTTCTAAATGTGAGACTCTCTTCTCTTTCCTAACTCAGTTCATGTGTAGCCATGTTTACAGGATCTTCATAAGTGATATCTTATGATAAGATTCTTTTTCTGTGTGACTTATTTCACTTAGAATCATCGTACCTGAATCCACTCATATTGATGCTATTGCTCTTATGACATTGATTTCATGGCTGAGGGATATTCCATCGTACATAACTTCCACAATTTTTTGAACCATTTTTATCTTTCCTGGGATATTTAAGGTGTACCCAAGTTGAGGTTCTTGTAAGCAGTGCAGCCCTAAATTTGGGGGTGGCTCTGTCTTATTGATTTTCAGTTTTCCCAAGGTATATTCCCTAGACTGGAAGTGCCCTTGGCTCTGTAGCTCTGTTGTTTACTTGTTTTAGGGGACACAGTGCACTCCTCCAGAGAGGCAGTTGGCAATTTACATCCCGCCCATCAGCATAACAAGGCTCCCTGTTCTCCAGGGACTGTCTTGCCTTTCTGGTATTTACACATTTTGTGGATGTCCCTTTTGACCAGTGGGGAGTGATACTTCTTTATAATGCAGATTTGCATTGCCCCCATGCTTGCTTGGCCAAAAAGTGCGTATGCGTTTTGTCCTTAATATATTCAGGAGAAAACGCATACACCGTTTTTGGCCAAGTGCAGCATTGTCGAAGTTGTGCCCCTTTTCATGTGCTTTACAGATGATTCCAACGTACCTCTTGAAATCTGTTACCTGCTATTCTGCCTCGCCTTCAATTCCCCCTCATTGCCTTCCCTCAACAGATTTTTGGACGATAGTTGTCCTTTAATACTCTGCCAGTTTGTGAATTGCTGTGCCCCTTAGCTTCATTTTTCAACTCGTTTTTTGTGAGCTGAACGCAAGTCCACAATTTTGTTTCAGGACGTAATCTGGATCCCGGGCGGTGGCTGAGACTTTGGTTAATTCTTCTTCTTGCCGGGAAATTAGAGTGACATATGCCCGTCCAAATGCCTAATAGCTACTCTCTCATTGGTTCTCCCTCTTCCCTTTTATCCTCTGCCAAATTGCAACCTGTGCGGACCAGGAGGATAAAGGGGCTGTCTCTCTAAGTTGGGAGCTTGATAGTAAAGCAGATGGAAAGTCAAACCGGAGCACCAGGAGAGGGACTATTAGTTGAGTTTTAGAAACCTTTCGTATTTACAGTGTGTCCATTCTCTCGGTTTCCCGTACATGTTATAGCTGTAGTAATATTGACTTCAATCTGGAGAGTTGGGGCAAATGGAATGGGTGCCACACATTATTGCTTTAAAGGGTGTGCATTTGCTGAACCAATCTCACCAATCCTCTCAGTCCCAAGTGTCCAGCCTTATGCCATATCTAGCTGTCATTGTAGATAGGGTCATTCCAGGTTTCATTAGAGCCCCTAAAGGAATTGTAATGAATTTCCATGTTTTTTGTTTTTTTTTTTTTGAAATTCCTTTTTATAGTGGGTTTGAGCTGATTCTCACTGCAATGATTATGCCAGTCTAGACACACTTGATTCCATTACGGAAACATATCGATACATAGGTTTTAATATTCTTACTAGTCAGATATATTCCTCTGGGGGAAATATCGTGTTTTGAGTTCCTTTCACTGAGGAAGGTGTAGGTCTTGTATATTCCATAGTTGGTTTTTGAAATGGTACGTGTGGCTATATCAAAGGCTGGTTTTCTGCACCACCCCACCTCATATTCCCCCTTAAGCAGGCATAAGAGTGTTTTCTAAATGTGAGTCTCTGTTCGCTTTCCTAACTCTGTTCATGTGTAGCCATGTTTAGAGGACCTTCATAAGTGATATCTTATGATAAGTTTCTTTTTCTGTGTGACTTATTTCACTTAGAATCATCTTACCTGAATCCACTCATTTTGCTGCTACTGGTCTTATGACATTGATTTCATGGCTGAGGGATATTCCATCATACGTAACTACCAAAATATTTTAAACCATATTTATATTTCCTGGGATATTTAAGCTGTACCCAAGTTGAGGTTCTTGTAATCATTGCAGCCTTAAATTTTGGGGTGGCTCTGTCTTATTGAATTTCTGCTTTCCCAAGGTATATTCCCCAGACTGAAAGTACCCTTGGCTCTGTAGCTCTGTTGTTTACTTGTTTTAGGGAACACAATGCACTCCTCCAGAGAAGCAGTTGGCAATTTACATCCCGCCCATCAGCATAACAAGGCTCCCTGTTCTCCAGGGCCTGTCTTGAATTTCTGGTTTTTACCCTTTTTGTGGTTGTCCCTTTGGACCGGTGGGAAGTGATACTTCTTTGTAGTGCAGACTTACATTGTCCGCTTGCTTGCTTGGCCAAAATGGGCGTATGCGTTTTCTCCTGAATATACTCAGGAGAAAACGCATACGCCCTTTTTGGACAAGTGCATCATTGTCGAAGTTGTGCCCCTCTTCCTGTGCTTTAAAGGCGATTCCAACATACCTCTTGAAATCTGTTTCCTGCTATTCTGCCTCACATTCAAGTCTGCCTCGTTGCCTTCCCTCAACAGATTTTTGGATGATAGTTGTCCTTTATTACTCTGTCAGTTTGTGAATTGCTCTGCCGTATAGCTCCATTTTTTAACTCGATTTTTTGAGCTGATCGCAAGTCCCATATTTTGGTTTAGGACCTATACTGGTTCCCGGTGGGTGGCTGAGACTTTGGTTAATTCTTCTTCCTCCCGGGAAATAAAAGTGACATGTGCCCGTCCAACTGCCTAACAGCTACTCTCTCTTTGGTTCTCCCTCTTCCCTTTCATCCTTTGCCAAATTGGCAACCTGTGCGAACCAGGAGGTTAAAGGTGCTGTCTCTCCAAGTTGGGAGATTGATAGTAAAGCTGTTAGAAAGTGAAACTGGAACACCAGGAGAGGGACTATTCGTTGAGATTTAGAAACCTTTCGTATTCACAGTGTTTCCATTCTCTAGGTTTCCCATACATGTTATAGCTGTAGTAATATTCCCTACAACCTGGAGAGTTGGGACCCATGGAATGGGTGCCATGCATTATTGCTTTAAAGGGTCTGCATTTGCTCACGAATCTCACCAATCCTCTCAGTCCCATGTGTCCAGCCTTATGCCACCTCCAGCTGTCGTTCTAGATAGGGTCATTCCAAGTTTCATCAGAGACCCTGAGGAATTGTAAAGAATTTTGCTGTTTTATTGTTTTGTTTTTGAAATTCCTTTTTATAGTGGGTTTGAGCTGATTCACACTGCCATCTTTATGCCAGTCTACACACACTTGATTCCCTTATGGAGACATATCAATACATAGGTTTTAAGATTCTTATTAGTCAATTATATTCCTCTGCGGGAAATATGGGGTTTTGAGTCCCTTTCACTGAGGAAGGTGTAGGTCTTGTCTATTCCATACTTGGTTTTTGGAACGGTACCTGTGCTTATATCAACCTCTGGTTTTATGCATCACCCCACCTCTCCTTCCCCCTTAAGCAGGCATAAGAGTGTTTTCTAAATGTGAGACTCTCTTCTCTTTCCTAACTCAGTTCATGTGTAGCCATGTTTACAGGATCTTCATAAGTGATATCTTATGATAAGTTTCTTTTTCTGTGTGACTTATTTCACTTACAATCATTGTACCTGAATCCACTCATTTTGCTGCTACTGGTCATATGATATTGATTTCATGGCTGAGGGATATTCCCTAGTACGTAAGTAACACAACTTTTTCAACCATTTTTATATTTCCTGGGATATTAAGCTGTACCCAAGTTGAGGTTCTTGTAAGCAGTGCAGGCCTAAATTTGGGGGTGGCTCTGTCTTATTGATTTTCAGTTTTCCCAAGGTATATTCCCTAGTCTGGAAGTGCCCTTGGCTCTGTAGCTCTGTTGTTTACTTTTTTTAGGGAACACAATGCACTCCTCCAGAGAGGCAGTTGGCAATTTACATCCCGCCCATCAGCATAACAAGGCTTCCTGTTCTCCAGGGCCTGTCTTGAATTTCTGGTTTTTACCCTTTTTGTGGATGTCCTTTTTGACCGGTGGGAAGTGATACTTCTTTGTAGTGCAGACTTACATTTTCCGCTTGCTTGCTTGGCCAAAATTGGCGTATGCGTTTTCTCCTCAATATACTCAGGAGAAAACGCACACGCCCTTTTTGGACAAGTGCATCATTGTCGAAGTTGTTCCCCTCTTCCTGTGCTTTAAAGGTGATTCCAACGTACCTCTTGAAATCTGTTTCCTGCTATTCTGCCTCGCATTCAAGTCCGCCTCGTTGCCTTCCCTCAACAGATTTTTGGATGATAGTTTTCCTTTATTGCTCTGCCAGTTTGTGAATTGCTCTGCCCTATAGCTCCATTTTTTAACTCGTTTTTTGTGAGCTGAACGCAAGTCCCATATTTTGGTTTAGGAACTATACTGGTTCCCGGTGGGTGGCCGAGACTTTGGTTAATTCTTCTTCCTCCCGGGAAATAAGAGTGACATGTGCCCGTCCAAATGCCTAACGGCTACTCTCTCTTTGGTTCTCCCTCTTCCCTTTCATCCTTTGCCAAATTGGCAACCTGTGCGAACCAGGAGGTTAAAGGTGCTGTCTCTCCAAGTTGGGAGATTGATAGTAAAGCAGTTAGAAAGTGAAACTGGAGCACCAGGAGAGGGACTATTCGTTGAGATTTAGAAACCTTTCGTATTCACAGTGTTTTCATTCACTAGGTTTCCCATACATGTTGTAGCTGTAGTAATATTCCCTACAACCTGGAGAGTTGGGACCCATGGAATGGGTGCCATGCATTATTGCTTTAAAGGGTCTGCATTTGCTCACGAATCTCACCAATCCTCTCAGTCCCATGTGTCCATCCTTATGCCACCTCCAGCTGTCGTTCTAGATAGCGTCATTCCAAGTTTCATCAGAGACCGTGAGGAATTGTAAAGAATTTCGCTGTTTTTTTGTTTTGTTTTTGAAATTCCTTTTTATACTGGGTTTGAGCTGATTCTCGCTGCCATCTTTATGCCAGTCTACACACACTTGATTCCCTTACGGAGACATATCAATACATAGGTTTTAAGATTCTTATTAGTCAGATATATTCCTCTGCGGGAAATATGGGTTTTTGAGTCCCTTTCACTGAGGAAGGTGTAGGTCTCGTCTATTCCATAGTTGGTTTTTGGAACGGTACCTGTGCTTATATCAACCTCTGGTTTTATGCATCACCCCACCTCTCCTACCCCCTTAAGCAGGCATAAGAGTGTTTTCTAAATGTGAGACTCTCTTCTCTTTCCTAACTCAGTTCATGTGTAGCCATGTTTACAGGATCTTCATAAGTGATATCTTATGATAAGTTTCTTTTTCTGTGTGACTTATTTCACTTAGAATCATCGTACCTGAATCCACTCATTTTGCTGCTACTGGTCTTATGACGTTGATTTCATGGCTGAGGGATATTCCATCATACTTAAGTACCACTATTTTTTGAACCATTTTTATCTTTCCTGGGATACTTAAGGTGTACCCAAGTTGAGGTTCTTGTACGAAGTGCAGCCCTAAATTTGGGGGTGGCTCTGTCTTATTGATTTTCAGTTTTCCCATGGTATATTCCCTAGACTGGAAGTGCCCTTGGCTCTGTAGCTCTGTTGTTTACTTGTTTTAGGGAACACAATGCACTCCTCCAGAGAGGCAGTTGGCAATTTACATCCCGCCCATCAGCATAACAAGGCTCCCTGTTCTCCAGGGCCTGTCTTGAATTTCTGGTTTTTACCCTTTTTGTGGATGTCCCTTTGGACCGGTGGGAAGTGATACTTCTTTGTAGTTCAGACTTACATTGTCCGCTTGCTTGCTTGGCCAAAATGGGCGTATGCATTTTCTCCTGAATATACTCAGGTGAAAACGCATACGCCCTTTTTGGACAAGTGCATCATTGTCGAAGTTGTGCCCCTCTTCCTGTGCTTTAAAGGCGATTCCAACGTATCTCTTGAAATCTGTTTCCTGCTATTCTGCCTCATTTTCAAGTCCGCCTCGTTGCCTTCCCTCAACAGATTTTTGGATGATAGTTGTCCTTTATTACTCTGCCATTTTGTGAATTGCTGTGCCCTTGAGCTCCATTTTTCAAGTCGTTTTTTGTGAGCTGAACGCATGTCCAAAATTTTCGTTCAGGACCTATATTGGTTCCCAGTGGGTGGCTGCAAATTTGGTTAATTCTTCTTCCTGCCAGGAAATTAGAGTGACATATGCCCGTCCAAATGCCTAACAGCTACTCTCTCATTGGTTCTCCCTCTTCCCTTTCATCCTCTGCCAAATTGGCAACCTGTGAGAGCCAGGAGGTTAAAGGGGCTAGCTCTCCAAGTTGGGAGATTGATAGTAAAGCAGTTGGAATGTCAAACCGGAGCACCAGGAGAGGGACTATTCATTGAGTTTTAGAGACCTTTCATATTCACAGTGTGTCCATTCTCTAGGTTTCCCGTACATGTTATAGTTCTAGTAATATTCCCTTCAACCTGGAGAGTTGGGACCCATGGAATGGGTGCCATGCATTATTGCTTTAAAGGGTCTGCATTTGCTCACACAATCACACCGTTCCCCTCAGTCCCAACTGTCCAGCTTTATGCCACATCCAGCTGTCATTGTAGACAGGGTCATTCCACCTTTCATCAGAGACCCTGAAGGAATTGTAAAGAATTTCCCTGTTTTTTTGTTTTGTTTTAGAACTTCCTTTTTATAGTGGGTTTGAGCTGATTCTCGCTGCGATGCTTATGCCAGTCTAGACACACTTGATTCCCTTACGGAGACATATCAATACATAGGTTTTAAGATTCTTACTATTCAGATATATTCCGCTGCATGAAATATGGGGTTTTGAGTCCCTTTCACTGAGGAAGGTATAGGTAGGTCTTGTCTATTCCCTAGTTGGTTTTTGGAACGGTACCTGTGCTTATATCAAACTCTGGTTTTATGCATTACCCCACCTCTCCTTCCCCCTTAAGCAGGCATAAGAGTGTTTTCTAAATGTGAGACTCTGTTCTCTTTCCTAACTCAGTTCATGTTTAGCCATGTTTACAGGATCTTCATAAGTGATATCTTATGATAAGCTTCTTTTTCTGTGTGACTTATTTTATTTAGAATCACCGTACCTGAATCCTCTCATATTGATGCTACTGGTCTTATGACATTGATTTCATGGCTGAGGGATATTCCATCGTACGTAAGTACCACAATTTTTGGAACCATTTTTATATTTCCTGGGATATTTAAGGTGTACCCAAGTTGAGGTTCTTTTAAGCAGTGCAGCCCTAAATTTGGAGGTGGCTCTGTCTTACTGATTTTCAGTTTTCCCAAGGTATATTCTGTAGACTGGAAGTGCCCTTGGCTCTGTAGCTCTGTTGTTTACTTGTTTTAGGGAACACAGTGCACTCCTCCAGTGAGGCAGTTGGCAATTTACATCCCGCCCATCAGCATAACAAGGCTCACTGTTCTCCAGGGCCTGTCTTGCCTCTCTGGTATTTACACATTTTTTGGATATCCCTTTTGACCAGTGGGAAGTGACAATTCTTTGTTGTGCAGATTTGCATTGCCCGCTTGCTTGCTTGGCCAGAAAGGGCGTATGCGTTTTCTCCTGCATATATTCAGGAGAAAATGCATACGCCCTTTTTGGCCAAGTGCATCATTGTCGAAGTTGTGCCCCTCTTCCTGTGCTTTACAGACGATTCCAACGTACCTCGTGAAATCTGTTTCCTCTATTCGGCCTCACTTTCAAGTCCCCTTGGTTGCCTTCCCTCAACAGATTTCTGGACGATAGTTGGCTTTTATTACTATGCCTAATTGTGAATTGCTCTGCCGCTGAGCTCCATTTTTCAACTCGTTTTTTGTGAGCTGAATGCAAGTCCAAAGTTTTGTTTCAGGAGCTATACTGGTTCCCAGTGTGTGGTTGAGACTTTGGTTAATTCTTCTTCCTGCCGGGAAATTAGAGTGACATATGCCCGTCCAAGTGCCTAACAGCCACTCTCCCATTGGTTCTCCCTCTTCCCTTTCATCCTCTCCCAAATTGTCAAACTGTGAGAACCAGGAGGTTAAAGGGGCTGTCTCTCCAAGTTGGGAGATTGATAGTAAAGCAGTTGGAAAGTCAAACCGGAGCACCAGGAGAGGGACTATTCGTTGAGTTTTAGAAACCTTTCGTATTCACAGTGTGTCCATTCTCTAGGTTTCCCGTACATGTTATAGCTGTAGTAATAATCCCTTCCACCTGGAGACTTGGAACCCATGGAATGGGTGCCATGAATTATTGCTTTTAAGGGTCTGCATTTGTTCACCCAATCTCACCAAACCTCTCAGTCCCAAGTGTCCAGCCTTATGCCACATCGAGCTGTCATTGTAGACAGGGACATTCCAGGTTTCATCAGAGACCCTGAAGGAATTGAAAAGAATTTCACTGTTTTTTTGTTTTGTTTTTGAAATTCCCTTTTATAGTGAGTTTGAGCTGATTCTCGCTGCCATGTTTATGCCAGTCTAGACACACTTGATTCCCTTATGGAGACATATCAATACATAGATTTTAAGATTCTTATTGTCAGATATATTCCTCTGCGGGAAATATGGGGTTTTGAGACCCTTGCACTGAGGATGGTGTAAGTAGGTCTTGTCTATACCATAGTTGGTTTTTGGAACAGTACCTGTGCTTATATCAAACTCTGGTTTTATGCATCACCCCACCTCTCCTTCCCCCTTAAGCAGGCATAAGAGTGTTTTCTAAATGTGAGACTCTCTTCTCTTTCCTAACTCAGTTCATGTGTAGCCATGTTTACAGGATCTTCATAAGTGATATCTTATGATAAGATTCTTTTTCTGTGTGACTTATTTCACTTAGAATCATCGTACCTGAATCCACTCATATTGATGCTATTGCTCTTATGACATTGATTTCATGGCTGAGGGATATTCCATCGTACATAACTTCCACAATTTTTTGAACCATTTTTATCTTTCCTGGGATATTTAAGGTGTACCCAAGTTGAGGTTCTTGTAAGCAGTGCAGCCCTAAATTTGGGGGTGGCTCTGTCTTATTGATTTTCAGTTTTCCCAAGGTATATTCCCTAGACTGGAAGTGCCCTTGGCTCTGTAGCTCTGTTGTTTACTTGTTTTAGGGGACACAGTGCACTCCTCCAGAGAGGCAGTTGGCAATTTACATCCCGCCCATCAGCATAACAAGGCTCCCTGTTCTCCAGGGACTGTCTTGCCTTTCTGGTATTTACACATTTTGTGGATGTCCCTTTTGACCAGTGGGGAGTGATACTTCTTTATAATGCAGATTTGCATTGCCCCCATGCTTGCTTGGCCAAAAAGTGCGTATGCGTTTTGTCCTTAATATATTCAGGAGAAAACGCATACACCGTTTTTGGCCAAGTGCAGCATTGTCGAAGTTGTGCCCCTTTTCATGTGCTTTACAGATGATTCCAACGTACCTCTTGAAATCTGTTACCTGCTATTCTGCCTCGCCTTCAATTCCCCCTCATTGCCTTCCCTCAACAGATTTTTGGACGATAGTTGTCCTTTAATACTCTGCCAGTTTGTGAATTGCTGTGCCCCTTAGCTTCATTTTTCAACTCGTTTTTTGTGAGCTGAACGCAAGTCCACAATTTTGTTTCAGGACGTAATCTGGATCCCGGGCGGTGGCTGAGACTTTGGTTAATTCTTCTTCTTGCCGGGAAATTAGAGTGACATATGCCCGTCCAAATGCCTAATAGCTACTCTCTCATTGGTTCTCCCTCTTCCCTTTTATCCTCTGCCAAATTGCAACCTGTGCGGACCAGGAGGATAAAGGGGCTGTCTCTCTAAGTTGGGAGCTTGATAGTAAAGCAGATGGAAAGTCAAACCGGAGCACCAGGAGAGGGACTATTAGTTGAGTTTTAGAAACCTTTCGTATTTACAGTGTGTCCATTCTCTCGGTTTCCCGTACATGTTATAGCTGTAGTAATATTGACTTCAATCTGGAGAGTTGGGGCAAATGGAATGGGTGCCACACATTATTGCTTTAAAGGGTGTGCATTTGCTGAACCAATCTCACCAATCCTCTCAGTCCCAAGTGTCCAGCCTTATGCCATATCTAGCTGTCATTGTAGATAGGGTCATTCCAGGTTTCATTAGAGCCCCTAAAGGAATTGTAATGAATTTCCATGTTTTTTGTTTTTTTTTTTTTTGAAATTCCTTTTTATAGTGGGTTTGAGCTGATTCTCACTGCAATGATTATGCCAGTCTAGACACACTTGATTCCATTACGGAAACATATCGATACATAGGTTTTAATATTCTTACTAGTCAGATATATTCCTCTGGGGGAAATATCGTGTTTTGAGTTCCTTTCACTGAGGAAGGTGTAGGTCTTGTATATTCCATAGTTGGTTTTTGAAATGGTACGTGTGGCTATATCAAAGGCTGGTTTTCTGCACCACCCCACCTCATATTCCCCCTTAAGCAGGCATAAGAGTGTTTTCTAAATGTGAGTCTCTGTTCGCTTTCCTAACTCTGTTCATGTGTAGCCATGTTTAGAGGACCTTCATAAGTGATATCTTATGATAAGTTTCTTTTTCTGTGTGACTTATTTCACTTAGAATCATCTTACCTGAATCCACTCATTTTGCTGCTACTGGTCTTATGACATTGATTTCATGGCTGAGGGATATTCCATCATACGTAACTACCAAAATATTTTAAACCATATTTATATTTCCTGGGATATTTAAGCTGTACCCAAGTTGAGGTTCTTGTAATCATTGCAGCCTTAAATTTTGGGGTGGCTCTGTCTTATTGAATTTCTGCTTTCCCAAGGTATATTCCCCAGACTGAAAGTACCCTTGGCTCTGTAGCTCTGTTGTTTACTTGTTTTAGGGAACACAATGCACTCCTCCAGAGAAGCAGTTGGCAATTTACATCCCGCCCATCAGCATAACAAGGCTCCCTGTTCTCCAGGGCCTGTCTTGAATTTCTGGTTTTTACCCTTTTTGTGGTTGTCCCTTTGGACCGGTGGGAAGTGATACTTCTTTGTAGTGCAGACTTACATTGTCCGCTTGCTTGCTTGGCCAAAATGGGCGTATGCGTTTTCTCCTGAATATACTCAGGAGAAAACGCATACGCCCTTTTTGGACAAGTGCATCATTGTCGAAGTTGTGCCCCTCTTCCTGTGCTTTAAAGGCGATTCCAACATACCTCTTGAAATCTGTTTCCTGCTATTCTGCCTCACATTCAAGTCTGCCTCGTTGCCTTCCCTCAACAGATTTTTGGATGATAGTTGTCCTTTATTACTCTGTCAGTTTGTGAATTGCTCTGCCGTATAGCTCCATTTTTTAACTCGATTTTTTGAGCTGATCGCAAGTCCCATATTTTGGTTTAGGACCTATACTGGTTCCCGGTGGGTGGCTGAGACTTTGGTTAATTCTTCTTCCTCCCGGGAAATAAAAGTGACATGTGCCCGTCCAACTGCCTAACAGCTACTCTCTCTTTGGTTCTCCCTCTTCCCTTTCATCCTTTGCCAAATTGGCAACCTGTGCGAACCAGGAGGTTAAAGGTGCTGTCTCTCCAAGTTGGGAGATTGATAGTAAAGCTGTTAGAAAGTGAAACTGGAACACCAGGAGAGGGACTATTCGTTGAGATTTAGAAACCTTTCGTATTCACAGTGTTTCCATTCTCTAGGTTTCCCATACATGTTATAGCTGTAGTAATATTCCCTACAACCTGGAGAGTTGGGACCCATGGAATGGGTGCCATGCATTATTGCTTTAAAGGGTCTGCATTTGCTCACGAATCTCACCAATCCTCTCAGTCCCATGTGTCCAGCCTTATGCCACCTCCAGCTGTCGTTCTAGATAGGGTCATTCCAAGTTTCATCAGAGACCCTGAGGAATTGTAAAGAATTTTGCTGTTTTATTGTTTTGTTTTTGAAATTCCTTTTTATAGTGGGTTTGAGCTGATTCACACTGCCATCTTTATGCCAGTCTACACACACTTGATTCCCTTATGGAGACATATCAATACATAGGTTTTAAGATTCTTATTAGTCAATTATATTCCTCTGCGGGAAATATGGGGTTTTGAGTCCCTTTCACTGAGGAAGGTGTAGGTCTTGTCTATTCCATACTTGGTTTTTGGAACGGTACCTGTGCTTATATCAACCTCTGGTTTTATGCATCACCCCACCTCTCCTTCCCCCTTAAGCAGGCATAAGAGTGTTTTCTAAATGTGAGACTCTCTTCTCTTTCCTAACTCAGTTCATGTGTAGCCATGTTTACAGGATCTTCATAAGTGATATCTTATGATAAGTTTCTTTTTCTGTGTGACTTATTTCACTTACAATCATTGTACCTGAATCCACTCATTTTGCTGCTACTGGTCATATGATATTGATTTCATGGCTGAGGGATATTCCCTAGTACGTAAGTAACACAACTTTTTCAACCATTTTTATATTTCCTGGGATATTAAGCTGTACCCAAGTTGAGGTTCTTGTAAGCAGTGCAGGCCTAAATTTGGGGGTGGCTCTGTCTTATTGATTTTCAGTTTTCCCAAGGTATATTCCCTAGTCTGGAAGTGCCCTTGGCTCTGTAGCTCTGTTGTTTACTTTTTTTAGGGAACACAATGCACTCCTCCAGAGAGGCAGTTGGCAATTTACATCCCGCCCATCAGCATAACAAGGCTTCCTGTTCTCCAGGGCCTGTCTTGAATTTCTGGTTTTTACCCTTTTTGTGGATGTCCTTTTTGACCGGTGGGAAGTGATACTTCTTTGTAGTGCAGACTTACATTTTCCGCTTGCTTGCTTGGCCAAAATTGGCGTATGCGTTTTCTCCTCAATATACTCAGGAGAAAACGCACACGCCCTTTTTGGACAAGTGCATCATTGTCGAAGTTGTTCCCCTCTTCCTGTGCTTTAAAGGTGATTCCAACGTACCTCTTGAAATCTGTTTCCTGCTATTCTGCCTCGCATTCAAGTCCGCCTCGTTGCCTTCCCTCAACAGATTTTTGGATGATAGTTTTCCTTTATTGCTCTGCCAGTTTGTGAATTGCTCTGCCCTATAGCTCCATTTTTTAACTCGTTTTTTGTGAGCTGAACGCAAGTCCCATATTTTGGTTTAGGAACTATACTGGTTCCCGGTGGGTGGCCGAGACTTTGGTTAATTCTTCTTCCTCCCGGGAAATAAGAGTGACATGTGCCCGTCCAAATGCCTAACGGCTACTCTCTCTTTGGTTCTCCCTCTTCCCTTTCATCCTTTGCCAAATTGGCAACCTGTGCGAACCAGGAGGTTAAAGGTGCTGTCTCTCCAAGTTGGGAGATTGATAGTAAAGCAGTTAGAAAGTGAAACTGGAGCACCAGGAGAGGGACTATTCGTTGAGATTTAGAAACCTTTCGTATTCACAGTGTTTTCATTCACTAGGTTTCCCATACATGTTGTAGCTGTAGTAATATTCCCTACAACCTGGAGAGTTGGGACCCATGGAATGGGTGCCATGCATTATTGCTTTAAAGGGTCTGCATTTGCTCACGAATCTCACCAATCCTCTCAGTCCCATGTGTCCATCCTTATGCCACCTCCAGCTGTCGTTCTAGATAGCGTCATTCCAAGTTTCATCAGAGACCGTGAGGAATTGTAAAGAATTTCGCTGTTTTTTTGTTTTGTTTTTGAAATTCCTTTTTATACTGGGTTTGAGCTGATTCTCGCTGCCATCTTTATGCCAGTCTACACACACTTGATTCCCTTACGGAGACATATCAATACATAGGTTTTAAGATTCTTATTAGTCAGATATATTCCTCTGCGGGAAATATGGGTTTTTGAGTCCCTTTCACTGAGGAAGGTGTAGGTCTCGTCTATTCCATAGTTGGTTTTTGGAACGGTACCTGTGCTTATATCAACCTCTGGTTTTATGCATCACCCCACCTCTCCTACCCCCTTAAGCAGGCATAAGAGTGTTTTCTAAATGTGAGACTCTCTTCTCTTTCCTAACTCAGTTCATGTGTAGCCATGTTTACAGGATCTTCATAAGTGATATCTTATGATAAGTTTCTTTTTCTGTGTGACTTATTTCACTTAGAATCATCGTACCTGAATCCACTCATTTTGCTGCTACTGGTCTTATGACGTTGATTTCATGGCTGAGGGATATTCCATCATACTTAAGTACCACTATTTTTTGAACCATTTTTATCTTTCCTGGGATACTTAAGGTGTACCCAAGTTGAGGTTCTTGTACGAAGTGCAGCCCTAAATTTGGGGGTGGCTCTGTCTTATTGATTTTCAGTTTTCCCATGGTATATTCCCTAGACTGGAAGTGCCCTTGGCTCTGTAGCTCTGTTGTTTACTTGTTTTAGGGAACACAATGCACTCCTCCAGAGAGGCAGTTGGCAATTTACATCCCGCCCATCAGCATAACAAGGCTCCCTGTTCTCCAGGGCCTGTCTTGAATTTCTGGTTTTTACCCTTTTTGTGGATGTCCCTTTGGACCGGTGGGAAGTGATACTTCTTTGTAGTTCAGACTTACATTGTCCGCTTGCTTGCTTGGCCAAAATGGGCGTATGCATTTTCTCCTGAATATACTCAGGTGAAAACGCATATGCCCTTTTTGGACAAGTGCATCATTGTCGAAGTTGTGCCCCTCTTCCTGTGCTTTAAAGGCGATTCCAACGTATCTCTTGAAATCTGTTTCCTGCTATTCTGCCTCATTTTCAAGTCCGCCTCGTTGCCTTCCCTCAACAGATTTTTGGATGATAGTTGTCCTTTATTACTCTGCAATTTTGTGAATTGCTGTGCCCTTGAGCTCCATTTTTCAAGTCGTTTTTTGTGAGCTGAACGCATGTCCAAAATTTTCGTTCAGCACCTATATTGGTTCCCAGTGGGTGGCTGCAAATTTGGTTAATTCTTCTTCCTGCCAGGAAATTAGAGTGACATATGCCCGTCCAAATGCCTAACAGCTACTCTCTCATTGGTTCTCCCTCTTCCCTTTCATCCTCTGCCAAATTGGCAACCTGTGAGAGCCAGGAGGTTAAAGGGGCTAGCTCTCCAAGTTGGGAGATTGATAGTAAAGCAGTTGGAATGTCAAACCGGAGCACCAGGAGAGGGACTATTCATTGAGTTTTAGAGACCTTTCATATTCACAGTGTGTCCATTCTCTAGGTTTCCCGTACATGTTATAGTTCTAGTAATATTCCCTTCAACCTGGAGAGTTGGGACCCATGGAATGGGTGCCATGCATTATTGCTTTAAAGGGTCTGCATTTGCTCACACAATCACACCGTTCCCCTCAGTCCCAACTGTCCAGCTTTATGCCACATCCAGCTGTCATTGTAGACAGGGTCATTCCACCTTTCATCAGAGACCCTGAAGGAATTGTAAAGAATTTCCCTGTTTTTTTGTTTTGTTTTAGAACTTCCTTTTTATAGTGGGTTTGAGCTGATTCTCGCTGCGATGCTTATGCCAGTCTAGACACACTTGATTCCCTTACGGAGACATATCAATACATAGGTTTTAAGATTCTTACTATTCAGATATATTCCGCTGCATGAAATATGGGGTTTTGAGTCCCTTTCACTGAGGAAGGTATAGGTAGGTCTTGTCTATTCCCTAGTTGGTTTTTGGAACGGTACCTGTGCTTATATCAAACTCTGGTTTTATGCATTACCCCACCTCTCCTTCCCCCTTAAGCAGGCATAAGAGTGTTTTCTAAATGTGAGACTCTGTTCTCTTTCCTAACTCAGTTCATGTTTAGCCATGTTTACAGGATCTTCATAAGTGATATCTTATGATAAGCTTCTTTTTCTGTGTGACTTATTTTATTTAGAATCACCGTACCTGAATCCTCTCATATTGATGCTACTGGTCTTATGACATTGATTTCATGGCTGAGGGATATTCCATCGTACGTAAGTACCACAATTTTTGGAACCATTTTTATATTTCCTGGGATATTTAAGGTGTACCCAAGTTGAGGTTCTTTTAAGCAGTGCAGCCCTAAATTTGGAGGTGGCTCTGTCTTACTGATTTTCAGTTTTCCCAAGGTATATTCTGTAGACTGGAAGTGCCCTTGGCTCTGTAGCTCTGTTGTTTACTTGTTTTAGGGAACACAGTGCACTCCTCCAGTGAGGCAGTTGGCAATTTACATCCCGCCCATCAGCATAACAAGGCTCACTGTTCTCCAGGGCCTGTCTTGCCTCTCTGGTATTTACACATTTTTTGGATATCCCTTTTGACCAGTGGGAAGTGACAATTCTTTGTTGTGCAGATTTGCATTGCCCGCTTGCTTGCTTGGCCAGAAAGGGCGTATGCGTTTTCTCCTGCATATATTCAGGAGAAAATGCATACGCCCTTTTTGGCCAAGTGCATCATTGTCGAAGTTGTGCCCCTCTTCCTGTGCTTTACAGACGATTCCAACGTACCTCGTGAAATCTGTTTCCTCTATTCGGCCTCACTTTCAAGTCCCCTTGGTTGCCTTCCCTCAACAGATTTCTGGACGATAGTTGGCTTTTATTACTATGCCTAATTGTGAATTGCTCTGCCGCTGAGCTCCATTTTTCAACTCGTTTTTTGTGAGCTGAATGCAAGTCCAAAGTTTTGTTTCAGGAGCTATACTGGTTCCCAGTGTGTGGTTGAGACTTTGGTTAATTCTTCTTCCTGCCGGGAAATTAGAGTGACATATGCCCGTCCAAGTGCCTAACAGCCACTCTCCCATTGGTTCTCCCTCTTCCCTTTCATCCTCTCCCAAATTGTCAAACTGTGAGAACCAGGAGGTTAAAGGGGCTGTCTCTCCAAGTTGGGAGATTGATAGTAAAGCAGTTGGAAAGTCAAACCGGAGCACCAGGAGAGGGACTATTCGTTGAGTTTTAGAAACCTTTCGTATTCACAGTGTGTCCATTCTCTAGGTTTCCCGTACATGTTATAGCTGTAGTAATAATCCCTTCCACCTGGAGACTTGGAACCCATGGAATGGGTGCCATGAATTATTGCTTTTAAGGGTCTGCATTTGTTCACCCAATCTCACCAAACCTCTCAGTCCCAAGTGTCCAGCCTTATGCCACATCGAGCTGTCATTGTAGACAGGGACATTCCAGGTTTCATCAGAGACCCTGAAGGAATTGAAAAGAATTTCACTGTTTTTTTGTTTTGTTTTTGAAATTCCCTTTTATAGTGAGTTTGAGCTGATTCTCGCTGCCATGTTTATGCCAGTCTAGACACACTTGATTCCCTTATGGAGACATATCAATACATAGATTTTAAGATTCTTATTGTCAGATATATTCCTCTGCGGGAAATATGGGGTTTTGAGACCCTTGCACTGAGGATGGTGTAAGTAGGTCTTGTCTATACCATAGTTGGTTTTTGGAACAGTACCTGTGCTTATATCAAACTCTGGTTTTATGCATCACCCCACCTCTCCTTCCCCCTTAAGCAGGCATAAGAGTGTTTTCTAAATGTGAGACTCTCTTCTCTTTCCTAACTCAGTTCATGTGTAGCCATGTTTACAGGATCTTCATAAGTGATATCTTATGATAAGATTCTTTTTCTGTGTGACTTATTTCACTTAGAATCATCGTACCTGAATCCACTCATATTGATGCTATTGCTCTTATGACATTGATTTCATGGCTGAGGGATATTCCATCGTACATAACTTCCACAATTTTTTGAACCATTTTTATCTTTCCTGGGATATTTAAGGTGTACCCAAGTTGAGGTTCTTGTAAGCAGTGCAGCCCTAAATTTGGGGGTGGCTCTGTCTTATTGATTTTCAGTTTTCCCAAGGTATATTCCCTAGACTGGAAGTGCCCTTGGCTCTGTAGCTCTGTTGTTTACTTGTTTTAGGGGACACAGTGCACTCCTCCAGAGAGGCAGTTGGCAATTTACATCCCGCCCATCAGCATAACAAGGCTCCCTGTTCTCCAGGGACTGTCTTGCCTTTCTGGTATTTACACATTTTGTGGATGTCCCTTTTGACCAGTGGGGAGTGATACTTCTTTATAATGCAGATTTGCATTGCCCCCATGCTTGCTTGGCCAAAAAGTGCGTATGCGTTTTGTCCTTAATATATTCAGGAGAAAACGCATACACCGTTTTTGGCCAAGTGCAGCATTGTCGAAGTTGTGCCCCTTTTCATGTGCTTTACAGATGATTCCAACGTACCTCTTGAAATCTGTTACCTGCTATTCTGCCTCGCCTTCAATTCCCCCTCATTGCCTTCCCTCAACAGATTTTTGGACGATAGTTGTCCTTTAATACTCTGCCAGTTTGTGAATTGCTGTGCCCCTTAGCTTCATTTTTCAACTCGTTTTTTGTGAGCTGAACGCAAGTCCACAATTTTGTTTCAGGACGTAATCTGGATCCCGGGCGGTGGCTGAGACTTTGGTTAATTCTTCTTCTTGCCGGGAAATTAGAGTGACATATGCCCGTCCAAATGCCTAATAGCTACTCTCTCATTGGTTCTCCCTCTTCCCTTTTATCCTCTGCCAAATTGCAACCTGTGCGGACCAGGAGGATAAAGGGGCTGTCTCTCTAAGTTGGGAGCTTGATAGTAAAGCAGATGGAAAGTCAAACCGGAGCACCAGGAGAGGGACTATTAGTTGAGTTTTAGAAACCTTTCGTATTTACAGTGTGTCCATTCTCTCGGTTTCCCGTACATGTTATAGCTGTAGTAATATTGACTTCAATCTGGAGAGTTGGGGCAAATGGAATGGGTGCCACACATTATTGCTTTAAAGGGTGTGCATTTGCTGAACCAATCTCACCAATCCTCTCAGTCCCAAGTGTCCAGCCTTATGCCATATCTAGCTGTCATTGTAGATAGGGTCATTCCAGGTTTCATTAGAGCCCCTAAAGGAATTGTAATGAATTTCCATGTTTTTTGTTTTTTTTTTTTTTTGAAATTCCTTTTTATAGTGGGTTTGAGCTGATTCTCACTGCAATGATTATGCCAGTCTAGACACACTTGATTCCATTACGGAAACATATCGATACATAGGTTTTAATATTCTTACTAGTCAGATATATTCCTCTGGGGGAAATATCGTGTTTTGAGTTCCTTTCACTGAGGAAGGTGTAGGTCTTGTATATTCCATAGTTGGTTTTTGAAATGGTACGTGTGGCTATATCAAAGGCTGGTTTTCTGCACCACCCCACCTCATATTCCCCCTTAAGCAGGCATAAGAGTGTTTTCTAAATGTGAGTCTCTGTTCGCTTTCCTAACTCTGTTCATGTGTAGCCATGTTTAGAGGACCTTCATAAGTGATATCTTATGATAAGTTTCTTTTTCTGTGTGACTTATTTCACTTAGAATCATCTTACCTGAATCCACTCATTTTGCTGCTACTGGTCTTATGACATTGATTTCATGGCTGAGGGATATTCCATCATACGTAACTACCAAAATATTTTAAACCATATTTATATTTCCTGGGATATTTAAGCTGTACCCAAGTTGAGGTTCTTGTAATCAGTGCAGCCTTAAATTTTGGGGTGGCTCTGTCTTATTGAATTTCTGCTTTCCCAAGGTATATTCCCCAGACTGAAAGTACCCTTGGCTCTGTAGCTCTGTTGTTTACTTGTTTTAGGGAACACAATGCACTCCTCCAGAGAGGCAGTTGGCAATTTACATCCTGCCCATCAGCATAACAAGCCTCCCTGTTCTCCAGGGCCTGTCTTGCCTTTTTGGTTTTTACCCATTTTGTGCATGTACCTTTTGAAAAGTGGGAAGTGATACTTTGTAGTGCAGATTTGCATTGCCAGCATGCTTGCTTGGCCAAAAAGGGTGTATGCGTTTTGTCCTGAATATATTCAGGAGAAAACGCATACACACTTTTTGGCCAAGTGCATCATTGTCGATGTTGTGCCCCTCTTCCTGTGCCTTAAATGCGATTCCAACGTACCTCTTGAAATCTGTTTCCTGCTATTCTGCCTTGCTTTCAAGTCTGCCTCGTTGCCTTCCCTCAACAGATTTTTGGACGATAGTTGTCCTTTATTACTCTGCCTGTTTGTGAATTGTTGTGCACTGAGCTACATTATTTAACTCGCTTTTTTTGTGAGCTGAACGCAGGTCCAATATTTTGGTTCAGGACCTATACTGGTTCCCGGTGGGTGGCTGAGGCTTTGGTTATTTCTTCTTCTTCCCGCGAAGTAAGAGTGACATGTGCCCGTACAAATGTCTAACAGCTACTCTCTCACTGGTCTCCCTCTTCCCTTTCATCCTCTGCCAAATTGGCAACCTGTGCGAACCAGGAGGTTAAAGGTGCTGTCTCTCCATGTTGGGAGATTAATAGTAAAGCAGTTGGAAAGTCAAACTGGGGCACAAGTAGAGGGACTGTTCGTTGAGATTTAGAAACCTTTCGTATTCACACTGTGTCCATTCTCTAGGGTTCCCGTACATATTATAGCTGTAGTAATATGCCCTTAAACCTGGCCTGTTGGGACCGATGGAATGGGTGCCACACATTATTGCTTTAAAGGGTCTACATTTGCTCACCCAATCTCACCAATCCTCTCAGTCCCAAGTGTCCAGCCTTATGACACATCCAGCTGTCGTTTTAGATATGGTCATTCCAGGTTTCATCAGCGACCCTGAAGGTATTGTGTAAGAATTGTTCTGTTTTTATGCTTTGTTTTGAATTTCATTTCTATATTGGGTTTGAGCTGATTCTCCCTGCCATGTTTATGTCATACTAGACACACTTAGTTACCTTACAGAGTCATATCAATACATAGGTTTTAAAATTCTTACTAGTCAGATATATTTCTCTGCGGGGAATAGGGATGTTGAGTTCTGTTCACTGAGGAAGGAGTAGGGCTTGTCTCTTTTGTTTTTGGATTATGGAACCGTACCTTTGCTAATATCAATCTTTTTTTTTGTGCATCTCCCCACCTGTCTTTCCCCTTAAGCAGCGTTAGAGTGTTTTCTAAATCTGAGACTCTGTTCTCTTCCCTAAATCAGTTCATATGTAGCCATGTTTACATTCCCTTCATAAGTGATATCTTATGTCAGAATGCACCATGGCCCTTGTCATAATAATGCTTAATGACCCCTGTCATCACAATGATCCATGCCCTGTTTATCAAAATGCTCCATGTCCCTTGTCATCAAAATTCTCCACGTACTTGTCATCACAATTCTACATGACACTTCTCATCAAAATGTTACATGCTCTTGTCATCACAATTCTCCATTCTCTTGACATTGCAATGCTCCATGCCCTTGTCATCACAATGCTCCATGGCTTTGTCATCACATTGCTCCCTGACAACTGTCATCACAATGCTTCATGCCCCTTGTCATTACAGTGCTCCATGATGCTCGACATCACAATTACCCAAGGTCTTCTCATCACAATGCTCCACGGTTTTGCCATCACCATGCTCCATGCCTTGTCATCTCAAATCTCAATGTCCCTTGTCCTCACAATTCTCCACGTCCTTGTCATTACAATGATCCATGGCACTTCACATCACAATGTTATATGCTCTTGTCCTCACAATACTCCATGCACTTGTCATCGCAATGCTCCATGACCCCTGTCATAGGAAGCTCCATGCGCTTTTCATCAAATTTGTTTCACGACCAGGGCATTATAATTCTCAATGGCCCTTGATATCACAATGTCCCATGCCCTTGTCATCACAATGCTCCTTTACTTTGTCACAACAATCCTCCATAACAATTGGCATCACAATGCTCCATGATATTGTCATCAAACTGGAACATGACATATTTCATCACAATGCTCCCTGACACCTTTCTTCACAATAATCCATGACCTTGTCATCACAGTGCTCCATGACCTTGTCATCACAATGTGCCATGCCCATTCTTATCACAATAATCCAAGAAACTTGTCAGACCAATGCTCCATGACACTTTTCATCACAATGCCCCATGAACGCTGTCATCAAAATGCACCATGCCCATCATCATAATGCTTCATGCTATTGTCATCACAATGAAATCAAAAAGCTCCATGACATCTGTCACCACAATGCTGCAAACCCTTGTGATCACAATGTCCCATAACACTTGTCATCACAATGCCCCATGAAGCTGGTCACCACAGTTATCCATGGGCATCTCATCACAATGCACCATGACTTTTGTCAACACAATGTTCAATACCCTTGTCAACACAATGCTCTCTGACTATTGACCTCAGTATGCACCGTGCACTATTTCATGGCAAGGCTCCATGCCTATTTCATCATAATGATCCATGCCCTTTTCATCAAAATGTTCCAAGACACCTGTGATCACAATGCTCCTTGCACTTGTCATCACAAAGCTCCATGACGAATGTCATCAGAATGCTCCATGGCCTTCTCATCATAATGTTCCATGCCCTTGTCATCAAAATGCTCCAAGACCCCTGTAATCAGAATGATCCCTGCGCCTTTTCATCAGAATGCTCCATGAGACTTGTCATCACAAGGTTCCATGGTCTTCACATCACAGTGCTCCAGGACCTTGTCATCACAGTGCTCCATTCCCTTGTCATCACAATGCTCCATGACCCCTGTCATCACAATAATCCATAAATATTTTCAGCCCAAGGCTCTACGAAATTCTCATCACAATGCTCCATAGCCCATATCACCACAATGCTCCATGACCACTGTCATCAAAACACTCCATGACACCTAACAACACAATGATCCGGGACACTTGTCATCACAATGCTAAATTCCCTTGTCATCACAATGCTCCATGACCCCTGTCATCACAAAACTCCATGAACATTTTCAGCCCAGTGCTCCATGACACTTGTCATCACAATGATCCATGCCCTTTTCATCCCAATGCTCCATGACCCCTGTATTCACAATGCTCAGTAACGCTTGTCATCACAGTGCTCCATGACACCTGTCATCACAATGTTCCATGCCTTTGTCAGCAAAATGCTACATGACCTTGTCATTACAATACTCTATGCACTTGTCATCACAATACTCCATTTCCATTGTCATCACAATCCTCCATGAACCTTGGGATCACATTGCTTCCTGCCATTGTCATCACAATGCTCCATGCTCCTTGAAATCAAAATGATCCATGACCTCTGTCATCACAATGCTCCAAAACCTTGTGATCACAATGTTCCATAACACTTGTCATCCCAACGCTCCATGATGCCTGTCATCACAATAATCCATGCCCTTTACATCACAATGCTCCATGACCTTTGTCATCACAATTCTCAATACACTTGTCATCAAAATGCTCCCTGACACTTGTCATCAGAATGCTCCTTGAAACCTGTCACGAAAAGGCTCAATGCCGTTTTCAACACAATGCACCATGCCGTTTTCATCACAATGGTCCAGGCCATTTTCATCAAAATCCTCCAAAAGCTTGTCATCAGAATGCTCCATGACCCTTCTCATCACAATTCTCCATGCACTTGTCAGCACAATGCTCCCTGACCCTTGTCATCACAATGCTCCAAGCCATTGTCATCACAATGCTCCATAACATTTGTCATCAGAATTCTCCATGACACTTGGCTTCACAATGCTCCATGCCATTGTCATCACAGTGGGCCATGCCAAATATCATTGCAATAATCCATGAAACATATTAGACCAATATTCCATGCCCTTGTCATCACAATGCTCCATGCCCTTGTTATCACATGCTCCATGACACCTGTCATCACAATGCTCCGTGACTCCCGTCATCACAATGCTTCATGACCTTTGTCATCACAATGGTCCATGCCGTCGTCATCAACAGTCTCTGACCTTTTTAACCAAAATGCTCTATGAACTTTTCATCACAATGCTCTTTGACCCTTGTCATCACAATGCTCCAAGTGCTTGTCAGCACAATGCTCCATGACACATGTCATCACAATGCACCATGCGCTTGTCATCACAGTGCTCCACAATCTTGTCATCATATTCTCCTTAAAATTTGTCATCACAATGCTCCATGCACTTCTCATCAAAATGCTCTCTCACCACTGATATCACAATGCTACATCACTATTTGTCACAATACTCCCTCACCCCTGTCATCACAATGTTCCATGACTCCTGTCATCACAATGCTACATGCACTTATCATCAAAATGTTCGATGACCCCTGACATCACAATGTTCCATAACACCTGTCATCAAAATGTTCCATGACACTTTTCATCCAATTGCTCCATGACCCTGTTATAACAATGCTCCCTGCCATTCTCATCACAATGCACAATGCCCTTGCTATCAAAATGCTCCATGACTTTTTTCATCACAAAGATCCATGACCCTTGGCATCACAATGCTCCATGTCATTGTCATCACAATGCTCCATGAACGCTCTCATCACATTGCTCCATGCCCTTGTCTTCACAAAGCTCCATGACACATGTCATCAGGAATGCTCCATGGCCTTCTCATCACAATGCTCCACTCCCTTGCCATCAGAATGCTCCATTACACCTGACATAACAATGCTCCATGACCCCTGCCATCACGATGTTCCATGGCTTAGTCATCACAAAGCTCCATGATCTTTCTCATCACAATGCTCCAGGAACCCTGTAATCACAATGCTCTATGCCCCTTTTCATCTCAATGACCCATGAACCCTGTCATCACAATGCACCATGCCCATCATCATAATGCTTCATGCTATTGTCATCACAATGAAATCAAAATGCTCCATGACCTCTGTCATAACAATGCTCCAAACCCTTGTGATCACAATATTACATATCACTTGTCATCACATTGCCCCATGATGCTCGTCATCACAATTATCAATGGTCTTCTCATCACAATGCTCCATGACCTTTGTCCTCACAATGCTCAATACACTTGTCATTAACATGCTCCCTGACACTTGTTGTCTGTATCCTCCTTGAATCCTGTCATGACAAGTCCCCATGACTTTTTCATCACAATAATCCATGTCCTTTTCATCACAATGCTCCAAGACACATGTAATCTCAATTCTCCATGCCCTTGTCATCACAAAGCTCCATGACGCAGGCAATCAGAATGCTCCTTGGTCTTCTCCTCACAATGCTTCATGCCCTTGTCATCACAATGTTCAAAGACCCCTGTAATCACAATGCTCCATGCTCTTGTCATCAAACAACTCCATGATTCATGTCATCAGAAGGCTCTATGGCCTTCTCATCACAATGCTCCATGCCCTAGTCATCACAATGCTCCAAGACACCTGTAATCACAATGCTCCATGCCCCTTTTCATCAGAATGCTCCATGAGACCTGTCATCACAAGTCTCCATGGTCTTCTCATCACAATGCTCCAGGACCTTGTCATCACCATGCTCCTTTCCCTTGTCATCACAATCCTCCATGACCCCTGTCATCACAATAATCCATGAACATTTTCAGCCCAATGCTCCACGACCTACTCATCACAATGCTCCATGGCCAATATCATCACAATGTTCCATGACCACTGTCATCACAACACTCCATCACACCTGACAACACAATGATCCGGGACTCTTGTCATCACAATGCTCCATTCCCTAGTCATCACAATGCTCCATGACCCCTGTCATCACAACACTCCATGAACATTTTCAGCCCAGTGCTCCATGACCCTTGTCATCACAATGATCAATGCCCTTGTCATCCCAATGCTCCATGACCTCTGTATTCACAATGCTCCGTGACGCTTGTCATCACAGTGCTCCATGACACATGTCATCACAATGATCCATGCTTTGTCAGCAAAATGCTACTTGACCTTCTCATTACAATGCTCTATGCGCTTGTCATCACAATACTCCATTGCCATTGTCATCACAATCCTCCATGAACCTTGGGATCACATTGTTTCATGCCCTTGTCATCACAATGCTCCATGCTCCTTGAAATCAAAATGATCCATGACCTCTCTCATCACAATGCTCCAATCCCTTGTGATAACAGTGTTCCATAACACTTGTCATCAAAATGCTCCATGATGCCTGTCATCACAATAATCCATGCCCTTATCATCACAATGCTCCATGAACTTTGTCATCACAATTCTCAATACACTTATCCTCACAATGCTCCCTGACACTTTTCATCAGAATGCTCCTTGAACCCTGTCACGAAAAGGCTCCATGCCTTTTTCATCACAATGCCCCATGCCGTTTTCATCAAAATTCTCCATGCCATTGTCATCAAAATACTCCACAAGCTTATCATCAGAGTGCTCCATGACCCTTGTCATCACAATTCTCCATGCACTTGTCAGCACAATGCTCCCTGTCCCTTGTCATAACAATGCTCCAAGCCATTGTCATCACAGTGCACCATTACCTTTGTCTTCAGAATCCTCCATGACACTTGGCATCACAATGCTCCAAGCCATTGTCATCAAAATGGTCCATTACTTATGTCATCACAATGCTCCCTGACACCTGTCTTCACAATACTGCATGGCCTGGTCATCACAATGCTCCATGCCCTTGTCATCACAGTATGCCATTCCAACAGTCATCACAATAATCCATGAAACTTATTAGACCAATGCTCCATGCCCTTGTCATCACAATGCTCCATGCCCTTGTTATCACAATGCTCCATGACCCCTGTCATCACAATGCTCCGTGACTCCAGTCATCACAATGCTTCATGACCTTTGTCATCACAGTGGTCCATGCCCTCATCATCAACAGTCTCTGTGACCTTTTTAACCACAAAGCTCCATGAACTTTTCATCACAATGCTCTTTGATCCTTGTCATCACAGTGCTCCATGTGCTTGTCAGCACAATGCTCCATGACACATGTCATCACAATGCACCATGCACTTGTCATCACAGTGCTCCACAATCTTGTCATCACATTCTCCTTAAAATTTGTCATCACAAAGCTCCATGCACTTTTCATCAAAATGCTCTCTCAACACTGATATCACAATGCTACATCACTATTTGTCACAATACTCCCTCACCCCTGTCATCACAATGTTCCATGACTCCAGTCATCACAATGCTACATGCAATTATCATCACAATGTTTGATGACCCCTGACATCACAATGTTCCATAACACCTGTCATCAAAATGTTCCATGACACTTTTCATCAAATTGCTCCATGACCGTGTCATCACAGTGCTCCCTGCACTTCTCATCACAATGCACAACGCCCTTGTTATCAAAATGCTCCATGACTGTTTTCATCACAAAGATCCATGACTTTTGACATCACAATGCTCCATGTCATTGTCATCACAATGCTCCGTGAAAGCTCTCATCACATTGCTCCATGCCCTTGTCTTCACAAAGCTCCATGACACATGTCATCAGAATGCTCCATGGCCTTCTCATCACAATGCTCCACGCTCTTGCCGTCAGAATGCTCCATTACACCTAACATAACAATGCTCCATGACCCCTGCCATCACGATGTTCCATGGCCTTGTCATCACAAAGCTCCATGATCCTTCTCATCACAATGCTCCAAGAACCCTGTAATCACAATGCTCTATGCCCCTTTTCATCTCAATGATCCATGAACCCTGTCATCACAATGCACCATGCCCATCATCATAATGCTTCATGCTATTGTCATCACAATGAAATCCAAAAGCTCCATGACCTCTGTCATAACAATGCTCCAAACCCTTGGGATCACAATATTCCATATCACTTGTCATCACAATGCCCCATGACGCTCGTCATCACAGTTATCAATGGTCTTCTCATCACAATGCTCCATGAAGTTTGTCATCACAATGCTCAATACACTTGTCATCAAAATGCTCCCTGACACTTGTTGTCTGTATGCTCCTTGAATACTGTCATGACAAGGCTCCATGCCTTTTTCATCACAATAATCCATGTCCTTTTCATCACAATGCTCCAAGACACATGTAATCTCAATGCTCCAAGCCCTTGTCATCACAAAGCTCAATGTCGCAGGCCATCAGAATGCTCCTGGGTCTTCTGCTCTCATTGCTCCATGCCCTTGTCATCACAATGTTCCAAGACCCCTGTAATCACAATGCTCCATGCCCTTGTCATCAAAAAACTCCATGACACATGTCATCAGAATGCTCCATGGCCTTCTCATCACAATGCTCCATGCCCTAGTCATCACAATGCTCCAAGACCCCTGTATTCACAATGCTCCATGCCCCTTTTCATCAGAATGCTCCATGACACTTGTCATCACCAGTCTCCATGGTCTTCTCATCACAATGCTCCAGGAACTTGTCATCACCATGCTCCATTCCCGTGTCATCACAATGCTCCATGAGCCCTGTCATCACAATAATCCATGAACATTTTCAGCCCAATGCTTCACGACCTACTCATCACAATGCTCCATGGCCAATATCACAAAGCTCCATGACCACTCTCATCACAACACTCCATGACTCCTGACAACACAATGACCCGGGACAATTGTCATCACAATGCTCCATTCCCTAGTTATCACAATGCTCCATGACCCCTGTCATCACAACACTCCATGAACATTTTCAGCCCAGTGCTCCATGACCCTTGTCATCACAATGATCCATGCCTTTGTCATCCCAATGCTGCATGACCCCTGTATTCACAATGCTCCATGACGCTTGTCATCACAGTGCTCCATGACTTCTGTCATCACAATGCTCCATGCGTTTGTCAGCAAAATGCTACATGACCTTGTCATTACAATGCTCTATGCGTTTGTCATCGCAATACTCCATATCCATTGTCATCGCAATACTCCATATCCATTGTCATCACAATCCTCCATGAAATTTGCGATCACATTGCTTCATGCCCTTGTCATCACAATGCTCCATGCTCCTTGAAATCAAAATGATCCATGACCTTTGTCATAACAATGATCCAAACCCTTGTGATCACAATGTTCCATAACACTTGTCATCAAAATGCTCCATGATGCCTGTCATCACAATACTCCATGCCCTTTTCATCACAATGCTCCATGACCTTTGTCATCACAATTCTCAATACACTTGTCATCACAATGCTCCCTGACACTTGTCATCAGAATGCTCCTTGAACCCTGTCACGAAAAGGCTCCATGCCTTTTTCATCACAAATTCCCATGCCGTTTTCATCACAATGCTCCATGCCATTGTCAACAAAATACTCCACAAGCTTGTCATCAGAATGCTCCATGACCCTTGTCATCACAATTCTCCATGCACTTGTCAGCACAATGCTCCCTGACACTTGTCATAACAATGTTGCAAGCCATTGTCATCACAATGATCCATGACATTTGGCATCACAATGCTCCATGCCATTGTCATCGCAATGGGCCATTACATATGTCATCCCAATGCTCCCGGACACCTGTCTTCACAATACTGCATGACCTGGTCATCACAATGCTCCATGCCCTTGTCATCACAATGCGCCATTCCAACTGTCATCGTAATAATCCAAGAAACTTATTAGACCAATGTTCCATGACCCTCTCATCACAATGCTCCATGCCCTTGTTATCACAATGCTCCATGACGCAGGTCATCACCATTCTCCGTGACTCCAGTCATCTCAATGCTTCATAACGTTTGTCATCATAATGGTCCATGCCCGCGTCATCACAAGGCTCTCTGACATTTTTAACCACAATGCTCCATGAAATTTTCATCACAGTGCTCTTTGACACTTGTCATCACAGTGCTCCATGCGCTTGTCATACAGTACTGCACAATTTTGTCATCACAATGCTCCATAAAATTTGTCATCACAATGCTCCTTGCACATCTCATCAAAATGCTCTCTCTCCACTGATATCACAATGCTACATCACTATTTGTCACAATACTCCCTCACCCCTGTCATCACAAAGTTCCATGATTCCTCTCATCACAATGCTACATGCACTTATCAACACAGTGTTCGATGACCCCTGACATCACAATGTTCCATAACACCTGTCATCAAAATGTTCCATGACACTTTTCATCAAATTGCTCCATGACCCTGTCATCACAGTGCTCCCTGCCCTTCTCATCACAATGCACAACGCCCTTGCTATCAAAATGCTCCATGACCTTTTTCAGCAAAAATATCCATGACCCTTGGCATCACAATACTCCATGTCATTATCATCAAAATTGTCCATGAACGCTCTCATCACATTGCTCCATGCCCTTGTCTTCACAAAGCTCCATGACGCATGTCATCACAATGCTCCATGGCCTTCTCATCACAATGCTCCACGACATTGCCATCACAATGCTCCATTACCACTTTCATAACAATGCTCCATGACCCCTGCCATCACGATGTTCCATGGCCTTGTCATCACAAAGCTCCATGAACCTTCTCATCACAATGCTCCAAGAACCCTGTAATCACAATGCTCTATGCCCCTTTCCGTCTCAATGATCCATGAACCCTATCATCACAATACACCATGCCCATCATCATAATGCTTCATGCTATTGTCATCACAATGAAATCAAGATGCTCCATGACCTCTGTCATAACAATGCTCCAAACCCTTGTGATCACAATATTCCATATCACTTGTCATCACAATGCCCCATGACACTCGTCATCACAATTATCCATGGTCTTCTCATCACAATGTTCCATGACCTTTGTCATCACAATGCTCAATACACTTGTCATCAAAATGCTCCCTGACATTTGTTGTCTGTATGCTCCTTGAATCCTGTCACGACAAGGCTCCATGCTTTTTTCATCTCAATGTTCCATGCACTTTTCATCACAATGCTCCAAGACCCATGTAATCACAGTGCTCCATGCCCTTGTCATCACAAAGCACAATGACGCATGCCGTCAGAATGTTCCTTGGTCTTCTCCTCACAATGCTCCATGCCCTTGTCATCACAATGTTCCAAGACCCCTGTAATCACAATACTCCATGCCCCTTTTCATCAGTATGCTCCAAGAGACTTGTCATCACAAGGCTCCATGGTTTTGTCATCACAGTGCTCCAGGAATTATTCATCACAATGCTTCACGACCTTGTCATGAAAATATTCAATGGCCCTTATCATCATAATGCTCCAAGCCGTAACCATCACAATGATCCATTATAGTTGTCATCACAATCCTCCATTACATTTGGCATCACAGTGCTCCATGCCATTGTCATCGCAGTGGACTATGACATATGTCATCACAATGCTCCCTGACACCTGTCTTCACAGTACTCCATGACCTTCTCATCACAATGTTCCATGCCCCTGTCATCACAATGCACCATGCCCACTGTCATCACAATAATCTATGAAACTTGTCAGACCAATGCTCCATTCCCCTGTCAACACAATGCTCCATGCCCTTGTCATCACAATTTTCAATGAACCCTGTCATCACAATGCTCCTTGACTCCAGTCATCTCAATCCTTCATAACGTTTGTCATCAAAATGGACCATGCCCACGTCATCACAAGGCTCTGTGACCTTTGTAACCACAATGCTCCATGAACTTTTCATCACAATGCTCCGTGACCCTTGTCATGACAATGCTCCATGCGTTTTTCAGAACAATGCTCCATGACCCTTGTCATCACAATGTGCAATGCGCTTTTCATCACAAAGATCCACCACTTTGTCATCGCTATGCTCCATAAATATTGTAATCACAATGCTCCATGCACTTCTCATCCAAATGCTCTCTCACATGAGATATCACAATGTTCCATCACTAGTCATCACAATCCACCCTCACCCATGTTATCACAATGTTCCATGACCCCTGTCATCACAATGCTACATCCCATTATCAGCACAATGTTCCATGACCCCTGACATCACAATGATCCATAACCGCTGTCATCAAAATGCTCCATGACCCTTTTAATTCCAAAGCTCCAAGACCCCGGGCATCACAATGTTCTATAACCCCTGCCATCAAAATGTTCCATTACACTTTTCTTCAAATTGCTGCATGACACGGTCATCAAAATGCTCCCTGCCCTTCTCATCACAATGCACCACACCCTTGTCATCAAAATGCTCCATGACATTTGTCATCACAAAGCTCCATGACCCTTGGCATCACAATGCTCCATGTCATTGGCATCACAATGCTCCATGAACCCTCTCATCACATGTCTCCATGCCATTTCATCACAAAGCTCCATGACACTTGTCATCACAATGCTCGATGCCCGTCTCATCACAATGCTCCATGCCCTTGTCATTACAGTCCTCCATGACCCATGTATAACAGTGTTCCGTGCCCTTCTCATCACAATGCTCCATGCCCACTCTCATCATAATAATCCGTGAAACTTTTCAGACCAATCCTCAATGCCCTTCTCATCACAATGCTCCATTACCTCTGTCATAACAATGCTCCATGACCCGTGCCATCACAATGTTCCATGGCCTTGTCATCACAAGGCTCCATGACACTTGTCATCACAATGCTCCAAGACCCCTGTAATCACAATTCTCCATGCCCTTGTCTTCACAAAGCTCCATGACACATGCCATCAGAATATTCCATGGCCTTCTCATCACAATGCTCCATGCCCTTGTCATGACGATGCTGCAAGACCCCTGTAATCACAATGCTCCATGCCCCTTTTCATCTCAATGCTCCATGAACCCTGTAATCAAAATGCACCATGCCCATCATCACAATGCTTCAGGCTCTTGTCATCACAATGAAATCAAATTTCTCCATGACCACTCTCATCATAATGCTCCAAACCCTTGTGATCACAATGTTCCTTAACACTTATCATCACAACACCCTATGACGCTCATCATCACAATTATCCATGGTCTTCTCATCACAATGCTCCATGATCTTTGTCATCACAATTCTCAATACACTTGTCATCACAATGCTCCCTGACACTTGTCGTCAGTATGCTACTTGAACCCTGTAATGACATGGCTCCATGCCTTTTCATCACAATGAACCATGCCCTTTTCATCACAATGCTCCAAGACCACTGTAATCACAATGCTCCATGCCCTTGTCATCACAAAGCTCCATGACGCATGTCATCGGAATGCTCCATGGCCTCCTCCTCACAATTCTCCATGCACTTGTCATCACAATGCTCCATGTCCCGTGTAATCACAATGCTCCATGCCCCTTTTCATCACAATGCTCCATGAGATTTGTCATCACAAGTCTCCATGGTCTTCCCATCACAATGCTCCAGGACCTTGTCATCACCATGCTCCATTCCCTTGTCATCACAATGCTCCATGACCCATCTCATCACAATACTCCATGAACATTTTCAGCCCAGTGCTCCATGAAATTCTCATCACAATGCTCAATGACAAATATCATCAAAATACTCCATGACAACTGTCATCACAACACTCCATGACACATGACAACACAATGACCCGAGACTCTTGCCATCACAATGCTCCATTCCCTAATTATCAAAATGCTCCATGACCCCTGTCATCACAGTACTCCATGAACATTTTCAGCCCAATGATCCATGACCCTTGTCATCACAATCATCCATGCCCTTGTCATCCCAATTCTCCTTGACACTTTTAATCACAATGCTCCAAGAAACCTTAATCACAATGCTCCATGCCCCTGTCATCACAAAGCTCCATGACGCATGTCATCAGAATGTTCCATGGCCTTCTCATCAATATGTTCCATGCCCTTGTCATCACAATGCTCCCAGACACCTGTAATCACAATGCTCCATGCCTTTTTTCATCTCAATGCTCCATGAACCCTGTCATCACAATGCATCATGCCCATCATAATAATGCTTCCGGCTATTTTCAGCACAATAAAATCAAAATTCTCCATGACCTCTGTCATCACAATTCTCCATGACCCCTGTCATCACAATACTCCATGAACATTTTCAGCCCAATGCTCCATGACACTTGTCTGCACAATGATCCATGCCCTTGTCATCCCAATTCCCCATGACACATGTATTCACAATGCTCCGTGACGTTTCTCATCACAGTGCTCCATGACACTTGTCATCACAATGCTCCAGGCCTTTGTCAGCAAAATGCTACGTGACATTTTCATTACAATGCTATATGCGCTTGTCATCACAATACTCCATTAACATTGTCATCGCAATCCTCCATGTACTTAAGATCACATTGCTTCATGCCCTTGTCATCACAATGCTCCATGCTCATTGAAATCAAAATGATCCATTTCCTCTGTCATTGCAATGCTCCAAAACCTTTTGATCACAATGTTCCAAAACACTTGTCATCACAACGCCCCATGATGCCTGTCATCACAATACACCATGCCCTTTTCATCACAATGTTCCCTGAATATTGTCATCACAATTCTCAATAAACTTGTCATCACAATGCTCCCTGACACTTGTCGTCAGAATGCTCCTTGAAACCTGTCACGAAAAGGCTCCATGCCGTTTGCATCAAAAAGCGCCATTCCATTTCCTTCACAATGTTCCATGCCATTGTCTTCAAAATACTCCTCAAGCTTGTCATCCGAATGCTCCCTGACCCTTGTCATCACAATGCTCCAAGCCATTGTCATCACAAAGCTCCATTACCTTTGTCATCAGAATCCTCCATGAGACTTGGCATCACAATGCTCCATGCCATTGTCATTACAATGGGCCATTACATATGTCATCACAATGCTCCCTGATAACTCTCTTCACAATACTGCATGACCTGGTCATCACAATGCTCCAAGCCATTGTCATCACAATGCTCCATTACCTTTCTGATCAGAATCCTCCATGACATTTGGCATCACAATGCTCCATGCCATTGTCATCACAATGGGCCCTTACAAATGTCATCACATTTCTCCCTGATACCTCTCTTCACAATACTGAATGACCTGGTCATCACAGTGCTCAATGCCCTGGTCATCACAATGCGCCATTCCTACTGTCATCACAATAATCCATGAAACATATTAGACCAATGTTCCATGCCCTTGTCATCACAATGCTCCATGCCCTTGTTATCACAAAGTTCCAACACCCCTGTAATCAGAATGATCCATGCCCCTTTTAATCAGTATGCTCCATGAGAATTGTCATCACAAGGCTCCATGGTTTTCTCATCACAGTGCTCAAGAACCTTGTCATCACAATGCTTCACGGCATTGTCATGAAAATTCTCAATGGCCCTTGTCATCATAATGCTCCAAGCCCTAGTCATTACAATGCTCCATTATATTTGTCATCACATCCTCCATTACATTTGGCATCACAATGCTCCATGCCATTGTCATCGCAATGGACCATGGCATATTTCATCACAATGCTCCCTGACACCTGTCTTCACAATACTCCATTCCCTTGTCTTCACAATGCTCCATGCCCCTGTCATCACAATGCACGATGTCCACTGTCATCACAATAATCTATGAAACTTGTCAGACCAATGCTCCATGCCCCTGTCATCACAATGCTCCATGCCCTTGTCATCACAATGCTCCATGACCCCTTTCATCACAATGTTCCGTGACTCCAGTCATCACAATGCTTCATAACGTTTGCCATCACAACGGTCCATGCCCGTATCATCACAAGGCTCTGTGACTTATGTAACCACAGTGCTCCATGAACTTTTCATCACAATGCTCCGTGATCCTTGTCATCACAATGCTCCATGCCTGTGTCAGTACAATGCTCCAGGACCCTTGTCATCACAATGTGCCATGCGCTTTTCATCACAATGTTCCACAACCTTGTCATCGCTATGCTCCATGAACCTTGTAATCACAATGCTCCATGCACTTCTCATCCATATGCTCTCTCTCATGAGATGTCTCAATGTTCCATCACTAGTCATCACAATCCTCCCTCACCCCTGTTATCACAATATTCCATGACCCCTATCATCACAATGCTATATCCCCTTATCAGCACAATGTTCCATGACCCCTGACATCACAATGTTCCATAACCCCTGTCATCAAAGTGCTCCATGACACTTTTCATCCCAAAGCTCCATGAACCATGGCATCACAATGTTCTATAACCCCTGTCATCAAAATATTCTCTTACACTTTTCATCAAATTGCTGCATGACCCTGTCATCAAAATGCTCCCTGCAATTCTCATCACAATGCACCACACACTTGTCATCAAAAAGCTCCATGAACTATGTCATCACAAACTCCATGACCGTTGGCATCACAATGCTCCATGTCATTGTCATCACGATGCTCCATGAACCCTCTCATCACATTGCTCCATGCCCTTGTCATCACAAAGCTCTATGACACTTGTCATCACAATGCTCGATGCCCTTCTCATCACAATGCTCCATGCCCTTGATATTACAATTGTCCATGACCCAAGTATCACAGTGTTCCATGCCCTTCTCATCACAATGCTCCATATCCAATCTCATCACAATAATCATTGAAATATTTCAGACCAATGCTCAATGCCCTTCTCATCACAATGCTCCATTACCTCTGTCATAACAATGCTCCATGACCCATGCCATCACAAGGTTCCACGGCCTTGTCATCACAAGGCTCCATGACACTTGTCATCACAATGCTCCAAGACCCCTGTAATCACAAAGCTCCATGCACTTGTCATCACAAAGCTCCATGACACATGTCATCAGAATGTGCCATGGCCTTCTCCTCACAATGCTCCTTGCACTTGTAATCACAATGCTCCAAGTCCCCTGTAGTCACAGTGATCCATGCACCTTTTCATCAGAATGCTCCATGAGACTTGTCATCACAATTCTCTATGGTCATCTCATCACAATGCCCCAGGATATTGTCATCACCATGCTCCATGCACTTGTCATCACAATGCTCCAAGACCCGTGTAATCACAATGCTCCATGCCCCTTTTCATCAGAATGCTCCATGAGACTTGTCATCACAAGTCTCCATGGTCTTCTCATCACAACGCTCCAGGACATTGTTATCACCATGCTCCATTCCCTTGTCATCACAATGCTCCATGACCCCTGTCATCATAATACTCTATGAATATATTCAGCCAAATGCTCCATGACCTTCTCATCACAATGCTCCATGACCAATATCACCACAATGATCCATGAACACTGTCATCACAACACTCCATGACACCTGACAACACAGTGATCCGGGACTCTTGTAATCACAATGCTCCAAGTCCCCTGTAATCAGAGTGATCCATGACCCCTGTCATCACAATAATCCATTAACATTTTCAGCCCAATGCTCCATGACACTTGTCATCACAATGATCCATGCCCTTGTCATCCCAATGCTCCATGACCACTGTATTCACAATGCTCCGTGATGCTTTTCATCACAGTGCTCCATGACACATGTCATCACACTGCTCCATGCCTTTGTCAGCAAAATGATACATGACCTTGTCATCACAATGCTTCACGACCTTGTCATGAAAATTTTCAATGGCCCTTGTCATCATAATGCTCCAAGCCCTAGTCATCACAATGCTCCATTATATTTGTCATCACAATCCTCCATTACATTTGGCATCACAATGCTCCATGCCATTGTCATCGCAATGGACCATGACATATGTCATCACAATGCTCCCTAACACCTGTCTTCACAATACTCCATGACCTTCTCATTACAATGATCCATGCCCTTGTCCTCACAATGCACCATGCCCACTGTCATTACAATAATCTATGAAACTTGTCAGACCAAGGCTCCATGCCCCTGTCATCACAATGCTCCATGCCCTTGTCCTCACAATGCTCCATGACACCTTTCATCACAATGCTCCATGAACCCAGTCATCACAATGCTTCATAACGTTTGTCATCACAATGGTCCCTGCCCGCGTCATCACAAGGCTCTGTGAGCTTTGTAACCACAATACTCCATGAACTTTTCATCACAATTCTCTGTGACCCTTGTCATCACAATGCTCCATGTCTTTGTCAGATCAATGCTCCATGACCATTGTCATCATGATGTGCCCCGGGCAATTCATCACAACGGTCCACAGCCTTGTCATTGCAATGCTCCATAAACATTGTAATCACAATGCTCCATGCAATTCTCATTAAAATGCTCTCTCACCAGTGATATCACAGTGTTCCATCACTAGTCATCACAGTACACCCTCACCCCTGTAATCACAATGTTCCATGACCCTGTCATCACACAGCAACATCCGCTTATCATCACAAAGTTCCATGACCCCTGACATCACAATGTTCCATAACCCCTGTCATCAAAATGCTCCATGACCCTTTTCATCCCAAAGCTCCAAGACCCCTGACATCACAATGTTCTATAACCCCTGCCATAAAAATGTTCTATTACACTTTTCATCAATTTGCTGCATGACACGGTCATCAAAATGCTCCCTTCCCTTCTCATCACAATGTACCATGCACTTGTCATCAAAATGCTCCATGACTTGTCATCACAAAGCTCCATGACCCTTGGCATCACAATGCTCCATGTCATTGTCATCACAATGCTCCATGAACACTCTCATTACATTGCTCAATGCCCTTGTCATCACAAAGCTCCATGACACTTCTCATCACAATGTTCGATGCCCTTCTCATCACAATGCTCCATGCCCTTGTCATTACAATCCCGCATGACCCATGTATCATAGTGTTCCGTACCCTTGTCATCACAATGCTCCATGCCCACTCTCATCACATTAATCCATGAAACATTTGAGACCAATTTTCCATGCCATTCTCATCACAATGCTCCATTACCTCTGTCATAACAATGCACCATGACTCCTGCCATCACAATGTTCCACGGCCTAGTAATCACAAGGCTCCATGACACTTGTCATCACAATGCTGAAGGCCCCTGTAATCACAATGCTCCATGCCCTTGTCATCACAGAGCTCCATGACGCATGTCATCAGAATTTTCCATGGCCTTCTCATCACAATGCTCCATGACCTTGTCATCACAATGCTCCAAGACCCCTGTAAACACAATGTTCCATGCCCCTTTTCATCTCAATGCTCCATGAACCCTGTCATCACAATGCAACATGCCCATCATCATAATGCTTCAGGCTATTGTCATCACAATGAAATCAATATTCTCCATGACCTCTGTCATCATAATGCACCAAACCCTTGTGATCACAATGTTGCATAACACATATTTCACAACACCCCATGACGCTCATCATGACAATTATCCATGGCCTTCTCATCACAATGCTCCATGATCTTTGTCATCACAATGCTCAATATACTTGTTATCAAAATGCTCCCTGACACTTGTCGTCAGTATGCTCCTTGAACCATGTCATGACTAGGCTCCATGCCTTTTTCATCACAATAATCCATGCCCTTTTCATCACAATGCTCCAAGATCCCTGTAATCACAATGCTCCATGCCCTTGTCATCACAAAGCTCCATGACGCATGTCATCAGAATGCTTCATGGCCTTATCATCACAATGCTCCATGTCATTGTCATCACAATGCTCCATGAACACTCTCATTACATTGCTCCATGCACTTACCTTCACAAAGCTCCATGACACATGTCATCAGAATGCTCTGTGGCCTTCTCATCACAATGCTCCATGCCCTTGCCATCACAATGCTCCATTACCACTTTCTTACCAATGCTCCATGACCCCTGCCATCACGATATTCCATGGCCTTGTCATCACAAGGCTCGATCACCCTTCTCATCACAATGCTCCAAGAACCCTGTAATCACAATGCTCTATGCCCCTTTTCATCTCAATGATCCATGAACCCTGTCATCACAATGCACCATGCCCATCATCATAATGCTTCATGCTATTGTCATCACAATGAAATCAAAATGCTCCATGACCTCTGTCATAACAATGCTCAAAACCCTTGTGATCACAATATTCCATAACACTTGTCATCACAATGACCCATGACGCTCGTCATCACAGTAATCCATGGTCTTCTCATCAGAATGTTCCATGACCTTTGTCATCACAATGCTCAAAACACTTGTCTTCAAAATTCTCACTGACACTTGTTTTATGTAAGCTCCTTGAAACCTGTCATGACAAGGCTCCATGCCTTTTTCATCACAATGATCCATGCCCTTTTCATCACAATGCTTCAAGACCACTGTAATCACAATGCTCCATGCCTTTGTCATCACAAAGCTCAATGACACATGTCATCAGAATGCTCCTTGGCCTTCTGCTCACAATGCTCCATGCCCTTGTCATCACAATGCTCCATGCCCTTGTCATCACAAAACTCAATGACACATGTCATCAGAATGCTCCTTGGCCTTCTGCTCACAATGCTCATTGGCCTTGTCATCACAATGTGGCAAGACCCCTGTAATCACAATGCTCCATGCCCTTTTTCATCAGTATGCTCCATGAGACTTGTCATCACAAAGCCTCATGTTTCTCTCCTCACAATGCTCCAGGATCTTGTCATCACAATGCTTCACGACCTTGTCATGAAAATTCTCAATGGCCCTTGTCATCATAATGCTCTAAGCCCTAGTCATCACAATGCTCCATTATATATTCGTCATCACAATCCTCCATTACATTTGGCATCACATAACTCCCTGCCATTGTCATCGAAATGGACCATGACATATGTCATCACAATGCTCCCTGACACCTGTCTTCACAATACTCCATGAGCTTCTCTTCACAATGCTCCATGCCATTGTCATCACCATGCACTATGTCCACTGTCATCACAATTATCTATGAAACTTGTCAAACCAATGCTCCATGCCCCGGTCATAACAATGCTCCATGTCCCTGTCATCACAATGCTCCATGCCCTTGTCATCACAATGCTCTATGATTTTTCATCACAAAGCTCCTTGACACATGACCCATGTATCACAGTGTTCCGTGCCCTTGTCATCACAATGCACCATGCCACTCTCATCACAATACTCCATGAAATATTTCAGACCTATGTTCCATGCCGTTCTCATCAAAATGCTCCATTACCCCTGTCATAACAGTGCTCCATGACCCCTGCCATCAAAATGTTACACGGCCTTGTCACCACAAGGCTCCATGAAACTTGTCATCACAATGCCGCATGACGCTAGTCATCACAATTATCCATGGACTTCTCATCAAAATGTTCCATGATCTTTGTCATCACAATGCTCAAAACACTTGTCATCACAATGCTCAATGACAGTTGTCGTCAGTATGCGCCTTGAACCATGTCATTACAAGGCTCCATGCCTTTTTCATCACAATAATCCATGCCATTTCATCACAATGCTCCAAGATCCCTGTAATCACAATGCTTCCTACCCTTGTCATCACAAAGCTCCATGACGCATGTCATCAGAATGCTCCATGGACTTCTCATCACCATGATTCATGCCCTTGTCATCACAATGCTCCAAGACCCCTGTAATCACAATGCTCCATGCCCCTTTTCAACAGAATGCTCCATGAGACTTCTCACCAAAAGTCTCCATGGTCTTCTCATCACAATGCTGCAGGAATTTGTCATCACCATGGTCCATTCCATTGTCATCGCAATGCACCATGACCAATATCATCACAATTCTCCATGACCACTGTCATCACAACACTCCATGACACATGACAACACAATGATCCGAGACTCTTGTCATCATAATGCTCCATTCCCTAGTCATCACAATGCTCCATGACACTTGTCAACACAATGATCCATGCCCTTGTCATCCCAATGCTCCATAACCCCTGTATACACAATGCTCTGTGACGCTTGTCATCACAGTGCTCCATGACACCTGTCATCACAATGCTCCATGCCTTTGTCAACAAAATGCTATATGACCTTGTCATTACAATGCTCTATGTGCTTGTCATCACAACACTCCATTTCCATTGTCATCACAATCCTCCATGAAACTTGGGATCACATTGCTTCATGCCCTTTTCATCACAATGCTCCATGCTCCTTGAAATCAAAATGATCCATGACCTCTGTCATCACAGTGCTCCAAACACTTGTGATCACAATGTTCCATAACATTTCTCATCACAATGCTCCATGATGCCTGTAATCACAATACTGCATGACCTGGTCATCAAAATGCTCCATGCCCTTGTCATCACAATGCGCCATTCCAACTCTCATCGCAATAATTCATGAAACTTATTAGACCAGTGTTCCATGCCCTTGTGATCACAATGCTCCATGCCCTTGTTGTCACAATGCTCCATGACCCCTGTCATCTTTATGCTCCGTGACTCCAGTCATCACAATGCTTCATGACCTTTGTCATCACATTGGTCCATGCACTCGTCATCAACAGTCTCTGTGACCATTTTAACCACAGTGCTTCATGAACTTTTCATCTCAATGCTCTTTGACCCTTGTCATCAAAATGCTCTATTCCTTTCTCAGCACAATGCGCCATGACCATTGTCATCACAATGCTCCAGGCGCTTGTCAGCACAATGCTCCATGACACATGTCATCACAATGCACCATGCGCTTGTCATCACAGTGCTCCACCATCTTGTCATCACAGTGCTCCATAAAGCTTGTCATCACAATGCTCCATGCACTTCTCATCAAAATGCTCTCTCACCACTGATATCACAATGCTACATCACTATTTGTTACAATACTCCCTCACCCCTGTCATCACAATGTTCCATGACTCCTGTCATCACAATGCTACATGCACTTATCATCACAATGTTCGATAACCCATGACATCACAATGTTCCATAACACCTGTCATCAAAATGCTCCATGACCCTTTTCATCAAAATGCTCCATGACCCCTGACATCACAATGTTCCATAACACCTGTCATCAAAATGTTCCATGACACTTTTCATTAAATTTCTCCATGACCCTGTCATCACAATGATCCCTGCCTTTCTCATCAAAATGCACAGCGCCCTTGCCATCAAAATGCTCCATGACCTTTGTCGTCACAAATATCCATGACCCTTGGCATCACAATGTTCCATGTCATTGTCATCACACTGCTCCATGAACGCTCTCATCACATTGCTCCATGCACTTGTCTTCATAAAGCTCCATGACACATGTCATCAGAATGATCAATGGCCTTCTCCTCACAATTCTCCATGCCCTTACAATCACAATGCTCCATTAAACCTGTCATAACAATGCTCCATGACCCCTGCCATCACGATGTTCCATGGCCTTGTCATCACAAGGCTCCATGACCCTTCTCATCACAATGTTCCAAGACCCCTGTAATCACAATGAACTATGCCCCTTTTCATCTCAATGATCCATGAACCCTGTCATCACAATGCGCAATGCCCATCATCATGCTTCATGCTATTGTCATCACAATGAAATCAAAATGCTCCATGACCTCTGTCATAAAAATGTTCCAAACCCTTGTGATCCCAATATTCCATAACACTTGTCATCACAATGCCACATGACGCTCGTCATCACAATTATCCATGGTTTCTCATCACAATGCTCCATGACTTTTGTCATCACAATCCTCAATACACTTGTCATCAAAATGCTCCCTGACACTTGTTGTCTGTATGCTCCTTGAACCCTGTCATGACAAGCCTCCATGCATTTTTCATCACAATGATCCATGCCCATTTCATCACAATGCTCCAAGACCCCTGTAATCACAATGCTCCATGCCCTTGTCATCACAAATCTCAATGACACATGTCATCAGAATGCTCCTTGGCCTTCTGCTCACAATGATCCATGCCCTTGTCATCAAAATGTGCCAAGACCCCTGTAATCACAACGCTCCGTGCCCCTTTTCATTAGTATGCTCCATGAGACTTGTCATCACAAGGCTCCATGGTTTTCTCATCACAATGCTCCAGGACATTTTCATCACAATGCTTCACGACGTTGTCATGAAAATTCTCAATGGCCCTTGTCATCATAATGCTCCAAGCACTAATCATCACAATGCTCCATTATATTTGTCATCACAATCCTCCATTACATTTGGCATCACAATACTACCTGCTATTGTCATCGCAATGGACCATGACCTATGTCATCACAATGCTCCCTGGCACCTGTCTTCAAAATACTCCATGACCTTCTCTTCACAATGATCCATGCCCTTGTCATCACAATGTACTATGTCCACTGTCATCACAATAATCTATGAAAATTATCAGACCAATGCTCCATGCCCCTGTCATAACAATGCTCCATGCCCCTGTCATCACAATGCTCCATGCCCTTGTCATCACAATGCTCCATTACTTGCCATCACAAAGCTTCATAACCCCTGACCCATGTATCACAGTGTTCTGTGCCGTTGTCATCACAATGCTCCATGCCCACTCTCATCACAATAATCCATGAAATATTTCAGACCAATGTTCCATGCCCTTCTCATCAAAATGCTCCATTACAACTGTCATAACAGTGCTTCATGAACTCTACTATCACAATGATCCACGGCTTTGTCATCACAAGGCTCCATGACACTTGTCATCACAATGCCCATGACGCTCGTCATCACAATTATCCATGGTCTTCTCATCACAATGTTCCATGAACTTTGTCATCACAATGCTCAATACACTTGTCATCACTATGACCCCTGACACTTGTCGTCAGTATGCTCCTTGAACCCTGTCATGACAAGGCTGCATGCCATTTTCATCACAATGATCAATGCCCTTTTCATAACAATGCTCCAAGACCACTGTAATCACAATGCTCCATGTCCTTTGTCATCACAAAGCTCCATGACGCATGTCATCAGAATGCTCTACGGCATTCTCATCACCATGATCCATGCCCTTGTCATCACAATGCTCCAATAACCCTATAATCACAATGGTCCATGCCCCTTTTCAACAGAATGCTCCATGAGACTTCTCACCAAAAGTCTCCATGGTCTTCTCATCACAATGCTCCAGGACTTTGTCATCACCATGCTCCATTCCCTTGTCATCACAATGCTCCATGACCAATATCATCACAGTTCTCCATGACCACTGTCATCACAACACTCCATGACACCTGACAACACAATGATCTGGGACTCTTGTCATCACAATCCTCAATTCCCTACTCATCACAATGCTCAATGACACTTGTCATCACAATGATCATTGCCCTTGTCATCCCAATGTGCCATAACCCCTGTATTCACAATGCTCCATGACGATTGTCATGACAGTACTCCATGACACCTGTCATCACAATGCTCCATGCCTTTGCAGCAAAATGCTACATGACCTTGTCATTACAATGCTCTATGTGATTGTCATCAAAATATTCCATTACCTTTGTCATCACAATCCTCCAAGAAACTTGGGGTCACATTGCTTCATTCCCTTGTCATCACAATGTTCCATGCTCCTTGAAATCGAAATGATCCATGACCTCTGTCATCACAATGCTCCAAACCCTTGTGATCACATTGTTCCATAACACTTGTCATCACAATGCTCCATGATGCCTGTCATCACAATACTCCATGCCCTTTTCATCACAATGCTCCATGACCTTTGCCATCACAATTCGCAAAACACTTGTCATCACAATGCTCCCTGAAACTTGTCGTCAGAATGCTCCTTGAAACCTGTCACGAAAAGTCTCCGTGCCTTTTTCATCACAATGTCCCATGCCATTTAAATCACAATGCTCCATGCCATTGTCATCAAAATACTCCACAAGTTTGTCATCAGAATGCTCCATGACCCTTGTAATCACAAATGTCCATGCACTTGTCTGCATAATGCTCCCTGACACTTGTCATCACAATGCTCCAAGCCATTGTCATCACAATACTCCATTACCTTTGTCATCAGAATCCTCCATGACACTTGGCATCACAATGCTCCATGGCATTGTCATCACAATGGGCCATGACATATGTCATCACAATGCTCGATGACACCTGTCTTCACAACACTGCATGACCTGGTCATCACAATGCTCCATGCCCCTTTCATCACAATGTGCCATTCCCACTGTCATCGCAATAATTCATGAAACTTATTTGACCAATGTTCCATGCCCTTGTCGTCACAATGCTCCATGCCCTTGTTATCACAATGCTCCATGACCACTGTCATCACAATGCTCCGTGACGCCACTCATAACATTGATTCATGACCTTTGTCATGAAAATGGTCCATGTCCTCATCATCAACTGTCTCTGTGACATTTTTAACAACAAATTTCCATGAATTTTCATCACAATGCTCTTTGACCCTTGTCATCAAAATGCTCTATGCCTTTCTCAGCACAATGCTCCATGACCCTTGTCATCACAATGCTCCATGCGCTTGTCAGCACAATGCTCCATGACACAGATCATCACAATGCACCATGCGCTTGTCATCACAGTGCTCCACAATTTGTCATCACAATGCTCCATGCACATCTCATCAAAATGCTCTCTCACCACTGATATCACAATGCGACATCACTATTTGTCACAATACTCCCTCACCCATGTCATCAAAATGTTCCATGACTCCTGTCATCACAATGCTACATGCACTTATTATCATAATGTTCGATGACCCCTGACATCACAATGTTCCATAACACCTGTCATCAAAATGTTCCATGACACATTTCATCCAATTGCTCCATGACCATGTCATCACAATGCTCCCTGCCCTTCTCATCACAATGCACAACGCCCTTGCCATCAAAATGCTCCATGACCTTTGTCATCACAAAGATCCATGCCCCTTGGCATCACAATGCTCCATGTCATTGTCATCACAAAGCTCCATGTACGCTCTCATCACATTGCTCCATGCCCTTGTCATCAAAAATCTCCATGACACTTGTCATCAGAATGCTCCATGGCCTTCTCATCACAATGTTCCATGCCCTTGCCATCACAATGCTCCATTACCACTGTCATAACAATGCTCCATGACCCCTGCCATCACGATGTTCCATGGCCTTGTCTTCACAAGGCTCCATGACCCTTCTCATCACAATGCTCCAAGAACCCTGTAATCACAATGCTCGATGCCCTTTTTCATCTCAATGATCCATGAACCCTGTTATCACTATGCACCATGCCCATCATCATAATGCTTCATGCTATTGTCATCACAATGAAATCAAGATGCTCCATGACCTCTGTCATAACAATGCTCCAAAACCTTGAGATCACAATATTCCATAAGACTTGTCATCACAAATTCACATTGGGCTCGTCATCACAATTACCCATGGTCTTCTCATCACAATGCTCCATGACCTTTGTCATCACAATGCTCAATACACTTGTCATCAAAATGCTCCCTGACACTTGTTGTCTGTATGCTCCTTGAACCCTGTCATGACAAGGCTCCATGCCTGTTTCATCACAATGATCCATGCCCTTTTCATCAAAATGCTCCAAGACCCATGTAATCACAATGCTCCATGCCCTTGTCATCACAAAGCTCAATGACACATGCCATCAGAATGCTCCTTGGTCTTCTGCTCACAATGCTCCATGCCCTTGTCATCACTATGTTCCAAGACCCCTGTAATCACAATGCTCCATGCCCCTTTTCATCAGTATGCTCCATGAGACTTGTCATCACAAGGCTCTATGGCCTTCTCATCACAATGCTCCAGGAACTTGTCATCACAATGCTTCATGACATTGTCATGAAAATTCTCAATGGCCATTTTCATCATAATGCTCCAAGCCCTAGTCATCACAGTGCTCCTTTATATTTGTCATCACAATCCTCCATTTCATTTGGCATCACAGTGCTCCATGCCATTGTCATCGCAATGGACCATGACATATATCATCACAATGCTCCCTGACACCTGTCTTCACAATACTCCAAGACCTTCTCATCACAATGCTCCATGCCCTTGTCATCACAATGCACCATGGCCACTGTCATCACAATAATCTATGAAACTTGTCAGACCAATGCTCCATGCCCCTGTCATCACAATGCTCCATGCCCTTCTCCTCACAATGCTCCATGCGCTTGTCAGCACAATGCTCCATGACTCATGTCATCACAATGCACCATGCGCTTGTCATCACAGTGCTCCACCATCTTGTCATCACAATGCTCCATAGAACTTGTCATCACAATGCTCCATGCACTTCTCATCAAAATGCTCTCTCACCACTGATATCACAATGCTACATCACTATTTGTCCCAGTACTCCCTCTTCCCTGTCATCACAATGTTCCATGACTCCTGTCACCACAATGCTACATGCACTTATCATCACAATGTTCGATGACCCCTGACATCACAATGTTCCATAACACCTGTCATCAAAATGCTCCATGACACTTTTCATCAAAATGCTCCATGACCCCTGACATCACAATGTTCCATAACTCCTGTCATCAAAATGTTCCATGACACATTTCATCCAATTGCTCCATGACCCTGTCATCACAATGTTCCCTGGCCTTCTCATCACAATGCACAACGCCCTTGCCATCAAAATACTCCATGACCTTTCGCATCACAAAGACCCATGACCCTTGGCATCACAATGTTCCATGTCATTGTCATCACAATGCTCCATGAAGGCTCTCATCACATGGCTCCATGCCCTTGTCATCACAAAGCTCCATGACACATGTCATCAGAATGCTCCATGGCCTTCTCATCACAATGTTCCATGCCCTTGTCATCACAATGCTCCATGCCCACTCTCATAACAATAATCCATGAAATATTTCAGACCAATGTTCCATGTCCTTCTCATCACAATGCTCCATTACCTCTGCCATAACAATGCACCATGACCCCTGCCATCACAAGGATCCACGGCCTAGTCATCACAAGGCTCCATGACAATTGTCATCACAATGATGAAGGCCCCTGTAATCACAATGCTCCATGCCCTTGTCATCACAAAGCTCCATGACGCATGTCATCAGAATGTTCCATGGCCTTCTCATCACAATGCTCCATGCCCTTGTCATCACAATGCTCCAAGACCCCTGTAAACACAATGCTCAATGCTCCTTTTCATCTCAATGCTCCATGAACCCTGTCATCACAATGCACCATGCCCATCATCATAATGCTTCAGGCTATTGTCATCACAATGAAGTCAATATTATCAATGACCTCTGTCATCATAATACTCCAAACCCTTGTGATCACAATGTTCCATAACTCTTATCATCACAACACCCCATGACGCTCATCATCACAATTATCCATGGCCTTCTCATCACAATGCTCCATGATCTTTGTCATCACAATGCTCAAAACACTTGTCATCACAATGCTCCCTGACACTTGTCGTCAGTATGCTCCTTGAACCCTGTCATGACAATGCTCCATGCCTTTTTCATCACAATAATCCATGCCCTTTTCATCACAATGCTCCAAGATCCCTGTAATCACAATGCTCCCTGCCCTTGTCATCAAAAAGCTCCATGACGCATGTCATCAGAATGCTTCATGTCCTTCTCATCACAATGCTCCATGTCATTGTCATCACAATGCTCCATGAACGCTCTCATCACATTGCTCCATGCACTTACCTTCACAAAGATCCATGACACATGTCATCAGAATGTTCCATGGCCTTCTCATCACAATGTTCCATGCCCTTGCCATCACAATGCTCCATTACCACAGTCATAACAATGCACCATGACCCCTGCCATCACGATGTTCCATGGCCATGTCTTCACAAGGCTCCATGACACTTCTCATCACAATGCTCCAAGAACCCTGTAATCACAGTGCTCTATGCCCTTTTTCATCTCAATGATCCATGAACCCTGTCATCACTATGCACCATGCCCATTATCATAATGCTTCATGCTTTTGTCATCACAATGAAATCAAGATGCTCCATGACCTCTGTCATAACAATGCTCCAAAACCTTGAGATCACAATATTCCATAAGACTTGTCATCACAATTTCACATGACGCTTGTCATCACAATTATCCATGGTCTTCTCATCACAATGCTCCATGACCATTGTCATCACAATGTTCAATACACTTGTCATCAAAATGCTCCCTGACACTTGTTGTCTGTATGCTCCTTGAACCCTGTCATGACAAGGCTCCATGCCTTTTTCATCACAATGATCCATGCCCTTTTCACCAAAATGCTCCAAGACACATGTAATCACAATGCTCCATGCCCTTGTCATCACAAAGCTCAATGACGCATGCCATCAGAATGCTCCTTGGTCTTCTGCTCAAAATGTTCCATGCCCTTGTCATCACAATGTTCCAAGACCCCTGTAATCACAATGCTCCATGCCCCTTTTCATCAGTATTGTCCATGAGACTTGTCATCAAAAGGCTCCATGGTTTTGTCAACACAATGCTTCAGGAACTTGTCATCACAATGCTTCACGACATTGTCGTGAAAATTCTCAATGGCCCTTGTCTTCATAATGCTCCAAGCCCTAGTCATCACAATGCTCCATTATATTTGTCATCACAATCCTCCATTACGTTTGGCATCACAATGCTCCATGCCATTGTCATCGCAATGGACCATGACATATATCATCACAATGCTCCCTGACACCTGTCTTCACAATACTCCATGACCTTCTCATCACAATGGTCCATGCCCTTGTCATCACAATGCACCATGCCCACTGTCATCACAATAATCTATGAAACTTGTCAGACCAATGCTCCATGCCCCTGTCATCACAATGCTCCATGCCATTATCCTCAAAATGCTCCATGCCCCCGTCATCACAATGCTCCATGACCCCAGTCATCACAATGCTTCATAACGTTTGTCATCACAATGGTCCATGCCAGCGTCATCACAAGGCTCTGTGACCTTTGTAACCACAATGCTTCATGAACTTTTCATCACACATCTCTGTGACCCTTGTCATCACAATGCTCCATGTCATTGTCAGAACAATGCTGCATGACCATTGTCATCACAATGTGCCACGCGCATTTCATCACAACGTTCCACAACCTTGTCATTGCAATGTTCCATAAATCTTTTACTCACAATGCTCCATGCACTTCTCATCAAAATGCTCTCTCAGCAGAGATATCACAGTGTTCCATCGCTAGTCATCAGAAAACTCCCTCACCCCTGTAATCACAATGTTCCATGACACTGTCATCACACTGCTACATCCCCTTATCATCACAATGTTCCATGACCCCTGCCATCACAATTTTCCATAACCCCTGTCATCAAAATGCTCCATGACCCTTTTCATCCCAAAGCTCCAAGACCACTGACATCACAATATTCTATAACCCCTGCCATCAAAATGTTCCATTATACTTTTCATCAAATAGCTGCCTGACCCGGTCATCAGAATTCTCCCTGCCCTTCTCATCACAATGAGGCATGCCCTTGTCATCAAACTGCTCCTTGACGCATGTCATCAGAATGCTTCATGGCCGTCTCATCACAGTGCTCCATGATCTTTGTCATCACAATGCTCAATACACTTGTCATCACAATGCTCCCTGACACCTGTCGTCAGTATGCTCCTTGAACCATGTCATGACAAGGCTCCATGCCTTTTTCATCACAATAATCCATTCCCTTTTCATCACAATGCTTCAAGGCCCCAGTAATCACAATGCTCCATTCCCTTCTCATCACAAAGCTCAATGACACATGTCATCAGAATGCTCCTTGGCCCTCTGCTCACAATGCTCCTTGCCCTTGTCATCACAATGTGGCAAGACCCCTGTAATCACAATGCTCCATGCCCCTTTTCTTCAGTATGCTCCATGAGACTTCTCATCACAAACCTCCATCGTTTTCTCATCAAAATGCTTCACGACCTTGTCATGAAAATTCTCAATGGCCCTTGTCATCATAATACTCCAAGCCCTAGTCATCACAATACTCCATTATATTTGTCATCACAATCCTCCATTACATTTGGCATCACAATAAACCCTGCCATTGTCATCGCAATGGACCATGACATATGTCATCACAATGCTCCCTGACACCTGTCTTCACAATAATCCATGACCTTCTCTTCACAAGGCTCCATGCCATTGTCATCACAATGCACTATGTCCAATGTCATCACAATAAACTATGAAAATTGTCAGACCAATGCTCCATGCCCCTGTCATAACAATGCTCCATGTCCCTGTCATCACAATGCTCCATGCCCTTGTCATCACAATGCTCCATGACTTGTCATCACAATGTTCCATGATCTTTGTCATCACAATGCTCAGTACACTTGTCTTCACAATGATCCCTGACACTTGTCGTCAGTATGCTCCTTGAAACATGTCATGACAAGGCTGCATGCATTTTTCATCAGAAAGTTCCATGCCTTTTTCATAGCAATGCTCCAAGACCCCTGTAATCACAATGCTCCATGCCCTTCTCATCACAAAATTCCATGACGCATGTCCTCAGAATGCTCCATGGCCTTCTCATCACCATGATCCATGCCATTGTCATCACAATGCTCCAAGACCCCTGTAATCACAATGCTCCATGCCCCTTTTCAACAGAAGGCTCCATGAGACTTCTCATCAGAAGTCTCCATGGTCTTCTCATCACAATGCTCCAGGACTTTGTCATCACCATGCTCCATTCCCTTGTCATCACAATGCTCCATGACCAATATCATCACAATTCTCCATGACCACTGTCATCACAACACTCCATGACACCTGACAACACAATGATCCGGGACTCTTGTCATCACAATGCTCCATTCCCTAGTCATCCCAATGCTCCATGACACTTGTCATCAAAATGATCCATGCCCTTGTCATCCCAATGCTCCATAACCTCTGTATTCACAATGCTCTGTGACGCATGTCATCACAGTGCTCCATGACACCTGTCATCACAATGCTCCATGCCTTTGTCAGCAAAATGCTACATGACCTTGTCATTACAATGCTCTCTGTGCTGGTCATCAAAATACACCATTACCATTGTCATCACAATCCTCCATGAACCTTGGGATCACATTGCTTCATTCCCTTGTCATCACAATGCTCCATGCTCCTTGAAATCAAAATGATCCATGATCTCTGTCATCACAATGCTCCAAACACTTGTGATCACAATGTTCCATAACACTTGTCATGACAACGCTCCATGATGCTTGTCATCACAATACTCCATGCCCTTTTCATCACAATGCTCCATAACCTTTGTCATCACAATTCTCAATACACTTGTCATCACAATGCTCCCTGACAATTGTCGTCAGAATGCTCCTTGAACCCTGTCATTAAAAGGCTCCATGTCTTTTCATCACAATACCCCATGCCGTTTACATCACAATGCTCCATGCCATTGTCATCAAAATACTCCACAAGCTTGTCATCAGAATGTTTCATGACATTTGTCATCACAATTCTCCATGCACTTGTCAGCACAATGCTCTCTGACCCTTGACATCACAATGCTCCAAGCCATTGTCGTCACAATGCTCCATTACCTTTGTCATCAGAATCCTCCATGACACTTGGCATCACAATGCTCCATGCCAATTTCATCACAATGGGCCATTACATATGTCATCACAATGCTCCCTGTCGCCTGTCTTCACAATACTGCATGACGTGGACATCACAATGCTCCATGCCCTTGTTATCACAATGCTCCATGACCCCTGTCATCACAATGCTCCATAACTCCAGTCATCACAATGCTCCATGACCTTTGTCATCACAATGGTCCATGCCCTCATCATCAACAGTCTCTATGACCTTTTTAACCACAATGCTCCTTGAACATTTGATCACAATGCTCTTTGACCTGTGTCATTAAAATTCTCTATGCCTTTCTCAGCACAATTCTCCATGACCCTTGTCATCACAATGCTCCATGCGCTTGTCAGCACAATGCTCCATGACACAGGTCATCACAATGCACCATGCGCTTGTCATCACAGTGTTCCACCATCTTGTCATCACAATGCTCCATAAAATTTGTCATCACAATGCTCCATGCACTTCTCATCAAAATGCTCTCTCACAACTGATATCACAATGATACATCATTATTTGTCACAGTACTCCCTCATCCCTGTCATCACAATGTTCCATGACTCCTGTCACCACAGTGCTACATGCAATTATCATCACAATGTTCGATGACCCCTGACATCACAATGTTCCATAACACCTGTCATCAAAATGCTCCATGACACTTTTCATCAAAATGCTCCAAGACCCCTGACATCACAATGTTCCATAACTCCGGTCATCAAAATATTCCATGACACATTTCATCCAATTGCTCCATGACCCTGTCATCACAATGCTCCCTGGCCTTCACATCACAATGCACAAAGCCCTTGCCATCAAAATGCTCCATGAGATTTGTCATCACAAAGATCCTTGACCCTTGGCATCACAATGCTCCATGTCATTGTCATCACAAGGCTCCATGAACGCTCTCATCACATGGCTCCATGTCCTTGTCATCACAAAGCTCCATGACACATGTCATCAGAATGCTCCATAGCCTTCTCATCACAATGTTCCATGCCCTTGCCATCACAATGCTCCATTACCACTATCATAACATTGCTCCATGACCCCTGCCATCACGATATTCCATTGCCTTGTCATCACAATACTCCATCACCCTTCTCTTCACAATGCTCCAAGAACCCTGTAATCACAATGCTCTATGCCCCTTTTCATTTCAATGATCCATGAACCCTGTCATCACAATGCACCATGCACATCATCATAATGCTTCATGCTATTTTCATCACAGTGAAATCAAAGTGCTCCATGACCTCTGTCATAGCAATGCTACAAACCCTTGTGAATACAATATTCCATAACACTTGTCATCACAATACCCCATGACGCTCGTCATCACGATTATCCATGGTCTTCTCATCACAATGCTCCATGACTTTTGTCATCACAATGCTCAATACACTTGTCATCAAAATGCTCCCTGACACTTGTTGTCTGTATGCTCCTTGAACACTGTCATGACAAGGCTCCATGCCTTTTTCATCACAATGATCCATGCCCTTTTCATCACAATGCTCCAAGACCCATGTAATCACAATGCTCCACGCCCTTGTCATCACAAATCTCAATGACACATGCCATGAGGATGCTCCTTGGTCTTCTCCTCAAAATGCTCCATGCTCTTGTCATCAGAATGTTCCAAGATCCCTGTTATCACAATGTTCCATGCCCCTTTCCATCAGTATGCTCCATGAGACTTGTCATCACAAGGCTCCATGGTTTTGTCATCACAATGCTCCAGGACCTTGTCATCACAATGCTTCACGACATTGTCATGAAAATTGTCAATGGCCCTTGTCATCATAATGCTCCAAGCCCTAGTCATCACAATGCTCCATTATATTTGTCATCACAATCCTCCATTACATTTGGCATCACAATGCTCCATGCCATTGTCATCGCAATGGACCCTGACATATGTCATCACAATGCTCCCTGACACCTGTCTTCACAATACTCCATGACCTTCTCATCACAATGCTCCATGCCCTTGTCAGCACAATGCACCATGCCCACTGTCATCACAATAATCTATGAAACTTGTCAAACCAATGCTCCATGCCACTGTCATCACAATGCTCCATGCCCTTGTCATCACAATGCTCGATGACCCCACTCATCACAATGATTCATAACGTTTGTCATCACAATGGTCCATGCCCGTGTCATCACAAGGCTCTGTGACCTTTGTAACCACAATGCTCCATTAA